>NC_048289.1:14417238-14717238 GCF_009762535.1 Notolabrus celidotus
TTTAAAAGGTTCTTTTGGCAAAATTCATAAAAATGAGTGGCCTTGTTCTGAAGTGTATGAAGTTAGAAATACTGCTACGTTTCTGCATGTCATTTTTACAGCATTCAAGAGACCCAGAGGGCTCCAGTAATCAGCAATCTGCTGGTTTTTATGGCTGAAATACTGCTCCTGCAGGCAACAACAGTCCCAGGAAACCCCCAAAATAGAGACAGGAAGTGCATATCGTAAACACAATAAAACATGTTAACAAACTGTGTGAAACTGTCTGTCAAGTAACACAAACAAAGACATAATCTCACTTACTCTATAAGCTGCTCCATTCCAGGACCCTGAGGCTCCAGCTGCACTCCAGGTTTGGGTTTCTGGTCCTTGTCTTACAGCGTGACTCCTGGCTTTCCCCTGGGAACAAACACAGATACACACATGTGTTAGCTTAGCAGGGGTTAGCATACACCTCTTAATATGGGGAACAAAAAGATAATTGATGAAAAAGCAGATGGGGTATTCCAGCTTTCATTCATTCTTCAAAGTCGACACATTTTATAAGAGGAGGTGTAATTGATGTTTCTGGAAACAAGTCTTTGTCTGTTCTCTGTATCCGTCACCCTCTGTCTCTTTAAGGGCCTCTGTGGGCCTCTCACATCTTGAGGTGTTGAGTTTCAAAGTTGTCTTCATACTGAGTGATTTATGATGGAAACAGAGGTAGCCCTGGCTCATTCATAATGACTTAGCAGGATTTTGTCCCTCTATGTAAACGTCATAAGAATGTCAAGAGGCGCAAAAGCAAATAAATGTGGTCTGGCCATTTTTGTCAAATCATCTTCACAAGACATCCAATTCAACCACCACAGGTGTATGTTGAAATATCCTATTGTTTACATACACTAATAACCCTGATGATTGAAATTTGAAATTCGCCTCAAAGCATATCATTATGTTTTAGTGTAGTTATTTCTGATCAAGTAATTTGATTGGACGAGAGGTACTCTTTGAGTGTTGATCATAGACTGTATAAAATATGGACGTAGTATCCGTGACGTCACCCATCTGATTCTGAGCGCTGTTTTGAAGCCAATCGCCGACAGCAGCCATATTGGAAATGTTGAACTCAACAAGTCAAAGTGTGATGTAAAGGGGCAGAGTTTGAGCCTCCTAGCCAACAGCTATGTGTTCCCGTCCGGGAGTCAGGTCAGTCATGTCCTTATTTGGGCAAAAACCCGTAATCTTAATATCTTCTGAACCGTTGTGTTAGGAAAAAATTCACCCCCTTTACAGTGTGTGCTGATAGAGAAATCAGCTACGTTGAGCCAAGCCGTTCTTTGAACCAGGCTGTAAACATGTTTATTAATGCTGCAAAGATCGTCTTTTTTGAATCGGTGTCTATGTGGTTTCCAGTCTTTCTGCAGCCAGCCTCAAGCGGATTCTCGATGAACTGCAGTTTATAACACTTTCCGCATTGGGCTTCATAGTTTGAGACCAGAGGTGGCCTCTTGGAAAAAAATGTACATAATTCAAAGCAGCAAGTCTACAGTCATTTTTGGAATTACACAAAGTAGCAGGTGTGTAAAAATGTGTGTTTGCTTGTCACTGGTACAGGTCTGTGGAAGTCATGGAACTAGCTGTGTAGATGGCAAAAATGAAATAAACAAATTATATTATTCAGTTGTTGCCTACTGTTGTTCATTATGCTGTTTGTACTGTTGTATTAAGGCAATATCACACCCAGGGTTGTGCTGTTGTACTGAATATTGGCACAGCCATGACTGTCTGAGGGCTGAGAGAATAACAGCCATGCATATATTTAACACAAAGGCACTCTCTTTAGTGGGATTCTTCTTCTTCTTCACACATTAAGTGTATTCCATAGAATGGGCATTTAAGATTCTTCAGCACAAGAACACACCCAACAAATTAGAAAGAATCATTGCCCACAAACCTTTCAGTAGACCAATAATATTGACCTATTTCGCTCTCAATGAAACACACCATGAGTGTAATTACTATTATTCATTCTAGTGACTCGGTTATGCAGCGCTGCGACACCTGGGTAAACTGTGTACAGGTGGTGACACTTCCCTCGCCCTGAGCCTGCATCCTAATTAAGCAGAACATCTGGTGAGAGCAGAAACATCTACTGTGGAACTGACGGGCAATGCTCCTGTGATCCAAAAGTGCTGAATGTTTTGGAAGGTGAACTCCATTTAAATCAGGGCTGCGCAGATCTCCCCGTGCCAAATCGCAAAATTGTCACGCAGCCAATCCCTGCTCTCTGTTGATAGGAAAATCCTGGCATTAGCTAGAGATAGTGGATATTGACAGTGTGTGCTGCATTGTGCTGCAAGGTCAAGGAATGCTAATTAACTTACCTTTACATGCTCCTACATTTCCTTTGACGTGCTCTGTGCTGATCAAGAGCACACATTGATACAACAGAGCAGGACATTCAAATTATGCTAATGAGGCTAAGGATTTAATAGGTTTAACTCTTGTTTTCAACACATTACAAGACATGCATGACTTGTGTTGAAACTATTGCTTAATTAATTTGATAGTGTTTTATCTGATTACCATCTAAGCTTTGAAGAAGCTTACTCTCTGTTGATCGATTTGAATTGAATTTCCATGAGGTCTAACTTTTGTACAATTGCAATTTAAAGGTACTTTAGGTTAATCACTTTTATACCAGTGTCAGGATGAGGGTGTGTGGGACGCAAGTGCAGACCACAGGGTTTCTTAAAGTAATCCAAAAAAGGAATGACCAGTGATCAGAGGAGGGGAAAACCAGTGATCAGAGGAGGGGAAAACCAAAATAAAGAAGCCTGAAACAAAGAGACACCAAAACCTAAACAAGGTGTTAATATGATAATAGAGAAACGAAACCACGGCTGCAGAGCAACTGACTGGAACCAAAAAATGAAGGAGACCCAAGAAAACCCTTTAACAAAAGTAAAAGGGCTGCTAGAGATGCCTTCAATGAAAACCAAAAAGACTGCGGTAAATGAGAACAATCTTCCAATGGGAACAAGAGTGTGGGGGCAAAATTTTTGAGAGGTTTTGGGATGCTTTGACAACAAACACAATGCAGAGAACATGTGAGAGATGCACTCACTAACTCAGAGGGAGAGCTACTGAGTCAGCACAGGGAAGTGGAGCTGAGGAGTATTTATAAGCTTCCCCCACCTGCTCCAGATCAGGGGCAATCAGGCACACGCACACCTGACCCTGCACTGTGCTGATCAGTTCATCAAACTCTGAGAGGGGCAAAACTGAGTGCCCCTCTCACCTAGGATTTAGAAAAAACATTGGCACAGCTATATATCGTTGTCCTGACTCATGCGATCAGTTGACCATATCACTGGCACCAGTTATCAATATCAATATCTCAATAAACAATGTATGGTGCTCTGAACAGGTTTCCTTCTAATTTGACTCACCATACCATTGAACTCTTTGCTGTGGGAATAAAAACAATAAGACTGTGTTATCTCAGCGTCTTGAGATAACATTTGCTGTGATTTGGTGCTATACAAATGAAGATTGATTGATTGATTGATTGATTGATTGGTTGGTTGATTGATTGATTGATTGATTGATTGATTGATTGATTGATTGATTGATTGATTAAGTGACTGACTGACTGACTGACTGACTGACTGACTGACTTTTGTTAGGGGCTTTTAGTATGCTTCAGTTAATCAGATACCGACATGTATCATAATATAATTGTCTTGTATTTATTGATTATCAAAGAATCGCTGTATCAAAATATTATCATTATCAGATGCAATATGCTGGGTATTATATTGTATCGTAATGGTATCATATCATACTTTACAATACCATAATGTATGGTATAATATTATATGGTATGGTATCGAATCATTTGGTATGGTATGGTATGGTATGATATCTTGTCGTATCATCTAGGGTTTCAAAGGAGTGGAACATTTCCGTTAAATTTCCATGGGAAGTTAAGCAGGGGAATTTGGGAAATATTCCAAATTGGAAACTTTCCATGGGAATTATGGGAATTGACTGATAATTGATTTAATGGAAAGGTATCATATCCAAGTATAAATATTTTGTTTTGTACCATACATCAAATTTGTTAAGTATATTACCATCTAATATAATTGAAACTTACTTCACTTTGTGTAGTCCACAGGCTCAAATGTGTGACTTCAATAGTCTTATGCTCTGGGCTCAAAAGTGTGGTCCAGGATTCTAGAATTCATCTGTGCATGTGATGGAGGAATGCACAGTGCATGTAGGGGGTGTGGTCTCAATAGCACTGCAGTAAGCACTGTGCTATGTGCATGTGATTGAGGAATAGCATAGATATTTAACTGTACTTGCATGAAATCTGTTTGTTTTAGTCAGGATTTGGTTAAAATATATTTCCCCAACTTTATGTAAATTCCCTATTAAGAGCCAACCTTCAATTTATCAAATGCCTGATTTATTCCCGTTAATTCCCATAAATTCCAGTTAATTCCCATGGAAAGCTTCCAACTTTGAAAATTCCCAGAATTCTGCAACCCTATTCATATCATATAACATTGTATGGTACCATATCATATTATTTAATATGGTACTATCCTATTGTATCAGATGGTATCATATCATATCATTTTTTATAATATGTTATGGTATGGTATCATATGGTATTGTTTCGTACCATATTGTATTGTATTTCATCTTATTGTATTTCATCATATCATATCCTATCGTGTAGTATAGGGATTGGTTGTGATTTTGAATATTGAAATATTAAATTATAAAATATTGTATAGTTTATATGACTATTATCTCATCTTAAAAAAAAAATTTTTTCTATTATTTTTACTAGCGCCCAGTTGAAAAAAACAGAGTGATAGCGTCAGTCGCTGGTAACACAAGTGCAGGGCTGTGAGATTAATAACAATAATAATGAAAATATTCTGCAGCCTGACCTTCTTTGACATAATAAACGAATATGAGGTCAAGGGTCCCAGTGATAGTATATATTTTTTTAAATGTCCATCTCCCTTTTTTTTTTTTAATCCACCAATTAGTGTATATACATGTAGTCCATACAGACGCACTAACAAGTACAACGATTACAAAAGATGGAAGGACATATTTATACACTTGTGAAGAGAGAGAAGACAGAAGAGAAGAGAGGGGGAAAAAAGGAACCCCCAAAAAAAAGAGAACAAAAAAGAAAATAATAAATAATATTAGCAATCATTAAGAGTAGTATTATGGCAATATATTATAATAAGAGTAATCAATAAGTAAAATAACTCTAAGACCAAAGGGGATGAAGAAAAATAAATAATTATAACTCAATTTAAAAGAAGAAGAGGAAAAATAGAGATTGAGCGAGGGAGAAGTAAAAAAAGAGTATACATAGAGGGGGGAGTCTGTTTGGGTGCATTTCAGGAAATTCTTACAGAATAGGTTTGGTGTTATATAATTTGGTTTTTACCTGGACTTGATTTGATTTGTTTTGTGGCATCTTAAATGTCCATCTCTTATGTGGTGTGGTTTTGTATGGTATCTACAATTTCCCTATGTTTCCCTACCCTAACATTTACAATAAAATCATTATCTGTAATAAACTCTTATTTCTGAATTGACTGAATTACAGTATGTCTGATGTCACAAACAAAATAAAGCTACACTAAGCTCAACCCAAGTCTCTTAAATTAGACCAAAAGAAAAACTGAAGTTCATTAAGCAACTCTCTAAATGTTCTTGGACTTGGTTTAAACCTTGTCATTGAAACAGACTTTCTGTAACACTGCCACAGAAAGGCAAAGTTCGGGCAAAAGACTGACAACAAGACATACAGGGCTTACCAGCTGCTAAGAGCTAAAAAGCTGACAGTACATCAAACAGCAGGGACAACAGAAAACTGCACAACTGAGGAAAGAGTTATTAACTCATTAATGTCTCAGTTTTATGATCTGCTGCAGTTCTACCCAGATTTTTGTTGATTTAGTCTCTGCGGTGGATTTACTTCAGTCATTATAAACTTGCAAATCTCTCTCCCATGGCCACCTGGTTTCTGTACGCCTCTACGGCCCAAATGTCATCTATAAAACAGACTTATATAACAGACCAATATTATAAACATTCCTCATGTTTCATTCCTCTCTTCATGTATCTGTACTGTACCCACCCTCCTCTACCCTTCACTTCCACCACTTCTCCTCCACCTAGTCATGCATACTAATCCGTGCTGTAACTCGGAGCGGTGGCCAGCCGCTGCCTGCCTGTCCCATCAAACATGCATATGAAACAGATGTATCTTTGATGTAGGCTTGTTGCCCCATGTGCATTAGTGTGTGAATGTGTGTGTGTGTGCGTGTGTGTGTGTGTGTGTGTGTGTGTGTGTGTACGTGTGTATTTGTCAATGTGCTGTGAGGCCCTGCGGGTGGAAGCCAGACTGTGAAGAAGCAGCTGCATGTCCCAACACACAAGGAGATCCGAAGGGCTGACATAGATCACTGGCAGGACAAATTATCAATGCAGTTATATGTTGCTTGCTATGTTTATTACCTTTAAACACATAATTCAAGATGCTGGAAGCATTTTTGTCACTAGATTTGTAGCTATCATTTTGTGCAACTGTTACATGGTTTAACTGAAAATACTTTCACTTATGTATTTAATCTGAACTGATCATCACTGTAACCATTTGCAACTGAGATGTTCTTATTATAAATATCTGTACTTAATACATTTCCCACATGTTCAGAGTCGTGGGATCGTCATCTTTTTAATTCATATTCATACAGTGACAAACCCAGCGTCAACATCTTTATTATTTTCTTCCTTCAGTATTTTCTAGCCACCAAAACAGTGACAAAAACTGCTCCTGCCTACCTGGAATCCCTCATCCAGGTCTACACTCCCTCTCAACCACTATGCTCTGCCTGTGAAAGACGCCCGGTGCTCCCAGCCCAGCATGGCTCTAAATTTCTATCTAGACTCTTCTCCTCAACTGGTGGAATGAATTACCTAACTCCTTACGATCTGCAGAGTCCCTTTCTACTTTTAAGAGATGTCTGAAGACTCAACTGTTCAGGGAACACTTAAACACTTAACCTTACCCTTCTCCTCTTTTTCCTCAGGGGTAGAATGAATCAGAAGGTCTAAAACCCAGCTCTTATTGAATATTTAGCACTGAATATTGAAGGCTGTTGAATGTTGAACGATATTGTTAACTTTAATTATTTGTTGTGATTAGCTGTGGCTACATTATCTTTAAAAAAAAATGTTTTAAACCTGGCACTTCTTCTGGCACTAGATGGCAGAACCTGTGGCCAATCAACTTGAAGCACTTCAAGATTCAAGATGCAATGGTTTTTATTGTCAATTTTCACTGTATACACGAGACATACAGGAAAAACAAGATGATGTTTCTCTCTTCCTGCTTTTAAATATCTAAAATTTAAATATAAAATGCAATAAAATATAATAAAGTACAGTTATATAAAAACAGCCTATGTACACAGTGCAGGTTTAAAAATGAAAATGAAAATAGATAACAGTGCAAATGATATTAAGGTGCAGACAGTATTCGAGATAAGTAAATGATTAAGTAAACGGTTAATATGCAAAAAGCAGCACTTTGTCGCACTCACTAAGGTTGTTCCCTCCAGTCTAAATTCTTGCTTGTGTTGTACGTCACTTTGGACAAAGCATCTGCTAAATGAAATTGTAGAATTGTAGAATTTTACTCCATGGTAAACTATGTATTTTTGGACTGTTAGTGTAATCAGAAGAAGCAGTTTCTTAGAGAGTTAAGCCTGGATTAAGGCAATTTTGATACCCCTTTATTTGAAGGCTAAAAATTATTGATGCTACTTGCTTTCATGTGGTTAACCTTCCATGTATTTTGGCCACCTATTGTTTCATGAGCAACAGAGAATGGTGACGTCAGTGTATTTTGCTCGCATTGCACTTGATAAAAAGTATGGCACTGGTCCATGAGACTGTCATATTTTAGCATCTGGAGTTGTGAACACTTCCCGTGCATAGGATTGTGAACAGGTAGACTATAATCATGAGTCATCACCAGAGGGGAGAGCTTATCCTACTTGACATTTGCCGCACTCAAGCTAGCAGCTGCCTGATTTGATGTGTTTTGATGAGTAGTCACATCTGTAGCACTAGTGACATAAATAACCCCCCTACTTCCCCTCTACCCTTTCGCCCCCTCATGTCCTCACATGAGTCCATGACCATGCAAAGTGACCCTGATCCCACCTTCCTGTCAGCTTCACACATGCTCACACAAAATCACAACGACACATTTTTTTGTCCCGACTCTGGCGCAAGCTTTGCTCCCCCACTCATCGACCCACCTACACACACATCTTTTTCCTTTTCCCCTAAGACAATTGTGTTATTCACTCTCTATTGTGGAAGCCGGTCATTTCCACATGTGTGTTGGCTGTAAAACAGCAAAGAGCCGACTAAAAGCATCCCTTTCCTGGCTAGCAGGGTCACAATTTGTCTCATATAAACACAGGACACACCTTAGTCCAACAGTTTGCACATATCCTTCTAACCCCCTTAAAGTGCTCTTCTTTCCACTCACACAGGCAGGGATGGCCCGTGGCATAGGCAGTATAGGCAAATGCTAATGAAGAAAAGATTTGAAGACAATAGGAAAAACAATATTGTTTTATCTAATTTAATTTGGGGTTAAATTGCAGAATGATGCCAGTAAATAATTCAAAAGCGTGTGATTCATTTTTGGTTTTAAAAATAATGGCCTGCAAAGCAGTTTTCAAAGTCTTTAAGTGTTTCTGATTTACATGTTCTTGTTTTGTTGTTGTAGTTTTCCTTACACTTTGGAAGCTGTTAGCTTAATTAGATAGAAAATGTAGGCTATGCTTAAATAAGCATTTTGCTTCTGCCTTTTCAGTCATCACCAGTGGGGGACAGTAGCAGAGTAAATTTACTTAAGTAAATGTTTTGAGTATCTGTACTTATTTTTTGGGGGAACTTATTACTTTTACTCCACTACATTCAGAAGACAATTATTGTACTTTTTACTCCAATACATTTCCATCAATGCTCTAGTTACTCACTACTTTTGCTTTGAAGTCAGCTCATGAATTTCCTTCTCTTTTCTGAAATCTGATCCCTAAGACAGTAAACTGTGTATGGGTGAAAGACGTGCCGCTCATTTTTTTCTGTCCCTGAGGTTTAAATAACTTTAAAAATGTGAAAATTTCAAAATAAAGTTATAATTTACTTTAAAATATCTTTTTCTTTAGGCCCCTATCTTGAAATGCCTGATTTTATTCAGTTTTGAGATAATATTGAGAGAATGATGGCAAAATTGTCTAAATGGTGTAACCATAAAAATAGAGCACCAAGAGTATAAGTTGTTGAAAAAATGTGTTATGATGTTCTAAACAGCCTCTGAAATACATTGGCATAATCTTAAACAAGTATTTTTTAATACCAAATAATAATAGAGGAACATGGCAGTTCTGAATATTTCCATTAACATGGGGAATCATGTCTGCCAAGTCAAACTTCTGGTATGTCAACTGGTGTAACCACCCTTTTTGGAGCCATTTTGAAAAATTTGAGGCAGAAGATCATGTGACAGGATGTGATGTCAAACAGAGGGACCCCTGAAGAACACAACTGCTACATGTCAAGGCTAGTAACTCTCTCTAAAATTTGACAAAATAGAGCATTTTCAGGTCATGGTCAGGTATGTCTAGAACACATGTCAAATGGTATGACCTCAGGAAAATGTTGATAAACATAAATGATCATAAAATATTTAAATGAATATGAAAAATAGTTTTAAATGTTCAACCCAAGGTCAAGTGTTTAGCTAGTTGTCCACAATAATGCCTGCAAAGTTTGATTTCAATTTGAAATGTCAAGTGGTGTAACCGGGTTACACCACTTGACATTATATATACACCACTACCTCCAGACTAATTTGATCAATTTATGGACAATAGTCCTACTTGTTTTTTATTATTATTATTATTATTATTATTTTTATTATTATTATTATTAATAATGATAATTATAAAATGATTGCTGTTATTATTAAATTGATAATTCTATAATGTAAAACAGTGAAACAGTGAAATCTGTTTTTAATTCCACATTTCTATAGGCTAATGCACATAAGCAAGCAGTATTCGGGTGGAAACTTGTGTATGCAAACAACAAACTCTCTCCTCTTCTCACACCCATGACTGTTAGAGGCTTATATTTTCGAGCTCTTCCCCAATCTGGTCAGAACTGAAGAAGCTTTTTGGAGGAGAGGTGAAACGTCTTCAAGAATTTCTACCAGTCCAGTTGCCTTACGGATCAAGCTTTGGATTACCATGACCTGGATGACTGAGAACCTTCACAGACATGCAGCTTCGCATTTTGGCAAAGATACCCTCCTGCGGGCGCGAGAGCACGAAAAGACAGCCTAGAAATTAGCAGACTACAGGAACCACGTTCGATTCAACCTGAGATGCAGACAGCAAAGGATCATCCCTAGCAGTTTACGGGTTAGATCAACAGTGAAAGGACACAAGGCCAAACAAATCCTCCAGAAAGCTCAAAACCAACTGCTCAATGAGAGACTGCAGCTGATGCATTGCAGTGACCGTACAGAGACAATGACGCAGCCACAACAACTCAAAGGTCTCAACTTTGCGGTAACTCAGGCTCAAGGTTTCAGCTGCCCTCTCTAGTGCCAAGGCACCTCCTTCCAACCTCTCCATCCAGGAAAGAAGGGCTCTCACACCGGACCACATTTGTGACATTTTGGAACTGTGCCTCAACACCACCTACTTCACCTTCAACGGAGACTTCTACAGGCAAAAGTATGGCTGTGCCATGGGCTCCCCCGTGTCTTCCATAGTGGCCAATCTCTACATGGAAGAGGTAGAGAACAAGGCACTCTCCTCTTCCATAGGAAACACCCCCAGCCGCTGGTTCAGATACGTTGACGACACCTGGGTCAAAATCTGCTCTGATGAAGTAGAAGGTTTTACAACTCATCTTAACTCAGTAGATAACATCAAGTTCACAAGGGAAGATGTCAGAGGTAACAGTCTTGCCTTTTTGAACTGTGCAGTGCAAATTGAAGAGGACAGAAGCCTCAACATCGAAGTTTACAGGAAACCCACCCACACAGACCAGTACCTGCTCTTCAACTCACATCATCCTCTGGAACACAAGCTAGGGGTAATAAGAACCCTTCACCATAGGGCTCAGAAGGTACCCACAAGAATGGAGGGAACAAAGAAGGAACAACTGCACATCAAGGAAGCACTTAAAACCTGCGGTTACCCCAACTTGGCCTTCATCAAGACCTCCAAAAAGTGGATTTCCAACAGGGAGGAGAACAGCAACAAATGACGAAAGCATTGTTATTCCATACCTATCTGGGGTCTCAGAGAAACTCCGGAGGATCTTCAACAAACACAACATCCCTGTTCATTTCAAGCCATCCAACACATTGAGACAGAAACTGGTTCATCCCAAGGACAAAACACCACAGCACAAAAGGAGTAATATAGTTTATGCCATAGTGTAACGAAGATGGCAGGGAACGGTACATTGGTGAAACTAAACCTCTCCACAGACGCATGGCCCAACACAGAAGAGTCCAGTTGCCTTACGGATCAAGCTTTGGATTGTTAAGATTAGTGTTAATGAAAGAAAAATCTATTAGTGTGTTCACATTCATTAAAATACCAAAATCATTTTACTCCATGACTTTTCATTCAATGTCATGTGTCAGTTGCTTGTCGTTCTCATACAGATAGTATGGTCAGTTGGTGTAACCGATAAATGTCAATTGGTGTAACCAATGTAACCAATAAAAATCTGATATTGTGCAAAAAAGTGACTGTGCATATGATTTTAGCTCTCTACTACACTGTAAAAATTAAATTTAAAATAATTTTAAACCAACTGACCCAAGAATAGAGAGAAAACATTAATGTCTAAGACATACCAACTTGCTCAGTGCCACAAAACTCATATTATCTAAGTTTAGTAATAAAATATTTTAAATATACTTTGAGATGATATTTCATAACAAATCACTTATTTGTACCAGTACACTTGTACACTGCTATGAGGGTGAATTATTTCATATTTGTCATACTTTTGTGGTTACACCATTTGACATTTTATTGGGACTGTGATTCTTTAATTGGTTAAAAATGGTAGAAATGTCATATAAAAAACTATGACACCAACAGAAATGCAAACTATACATTCAAACAAACATCTAAGAAGTTGTTTTAACAAGTTAAAAGCATATTTTTGATTTGGACATCATACCAACCCTTATTTGTCACTGACCCGTTTGTGTAGTTCTGTTTGTCTCAGTGGTTTAGTTGTACCTGTATATCATGCATCTCCACGGATGAAAGTAGAGCAAACACAGAGCAAACTTCACCCAGATCAGGCAGTTCATTTAGAGGTGGTAATGATGGCTATAATTCTCCACCTGAGCACCCATGGCCATATCTTCAGCCCGTGTTAGAGGTTTTTGAAATGAAGAATGATACGTATCATTTGAAATGTTCTCCCTGTTTCCCACTCTGCCCAACATACAAACATTCACAGTCCAACCTGAGAAAGCGTGTTGAGCTACGTAACATTTGTTTAATTCCAGATGAACGTTTCAAACTAAGTTGTCTGAGCTTGGAGTAACTTCGTTTCTATTTTTATTACATGGTATAGTTCTTGGAGATTTCAAGTAATGGTGTCTAAATAAACAGAATGTAACAGAATGTACTCCTCTGCATTCTTGTCTGCATTTATGTATTTTGAAAATACAACGCTTTGAGATATTTTTAAAAGTACTTTGAATAAGTATTTTTAAAAGCAAGTACTCCTGTACTTTAACTCAAGTAATAATTTGACTGAACAACTTTCACTTGTATTGGAGTAATATTTGACCTGGAGTATCTATGCTCTGACTTAAGTAATGAAGCTGTGTACTTTGTCCACCACTGGTTATAACACAAGGGGCACCAGTTAAAATCTTGCCTAGGGCAACAAGTCGGTTAGGACCGGCTCAACACACAGGATACAGTGACAATAAAGCTGCCTGTCTTTGAAATATTCACGCAGCAGAGCAGAAGAGAATACCAGAACACTATTTGTGGAGTTGTTTAATACTTTAGGTAAACTCTGAGTGGAGTTGTTGAGAAAGACTTAAGAGCACGCTCAACACTGAAGCTGGTGTCTTTTGTCTCCCAACGTGCCTCGCGCTGGGTTTCCCTAGCATTGTCATGACAACAGTGTGTACGCACCGACACTAGCCACCGAAAACAATACAAGTGTTGAGCGAAGTGTGCTAACTCTAAGACAAGTCAGCTTTAAAAACACACGGAATAAAAGTTACCACTGACTGAACTTTCTCATTTCGCTCTGTAACAAGTGCACGTGCTTCTAAGTGAGAAAAAAGTAGTGTACTGTGATGCATTCACTCACATACCTTTCAAAAGAAGAAATCTCGCTTCCCTGTCTGTCCCGTCCAGTACCGTGTCGAGGTTAGCAAACACAAAGTAGTTCCTTAACTTTTTGTCTCTTTGCTTAAAAGATACACACAATTACGTCGCCATCGTCCTTTAAAAAACACAAATCTGTAAACTACAGACAGAGACAACACAAGCACCACACGACATGTGAGAAACCGTCCAGCGGTAACTTTCTCCGCCCCGGCTCATTCCCAACTCTTCTGCCTGCTTCTATCAAAGGATGCTTTGCTCCGCCTCACTCACTCAGCCATGAAGATAAATCACTTTAATCCACGAGATTTATAGTCTGTGTGTCTCAAACGATAGAAAACTGTTTCCCAAGGTTCTACAATGAGATTTAAGACTATATGATTTGTTTTGCATGCCTGATGAAGATAGACTTCAGTACCTGTTTACACACAATGTGTTCTAGTTTGCTCAGTTTGTGAAATGCAGCAGCGTTGGAGCACACTTTATGTCTGATGTTGTTGTCACTGTCAAATGTCTGAAGTGTACCACAATGTCATTGCTTGACATAATAATAAAAATAATAATACCTTTATTTGTATAGCACTTTTCGATACAAGTAACAAAGTGCTGCACAAGAACAATAAAAACACAATAAAAGCAAATGAGAGGTAAAACGTTAAAAATTAAGATACATTTAGAAAATAAAAACCTTACAATAAAAGTGTGTCTTGAGTAGTGAAATATCAAAATTATCATGTCCAGTAATGTAACTGCTCTCTTCTTTTTCTTTTTCTTCTTATGTTGTTGCTCCAATTTTGTTCTGTTTTTTGTAGTGTCTTGTAAGTCCATATGGTGAATGACATGATGAATAATAAATAAACTAAACTAAAGTATACTTTTTATGTTTTTACCTTCGCCTAATAAAGGACCCAACTATGTGTTTTTAAATTTTTTATTATCTCATTGTTATCTAAAGCATTGTATTTTCTCCATTGGTGCAAACACAGTCTAAGTTTATTCCGATGATTGATTGCACACTGTACAATTATCTTAATAAGACAATAATTGGTTTTTAGATTTTGCCAAGCTATCTCATTATCCAACTGTACCAAGCATGTTGATACCCAAGCCTAATCCTTTGAACTTCCTTGGTTCAAACAATCCGGGTGACACCAGCATTAACGATAATCCAGACTCACCAGAAGTTTCACATGCTACTCTTTTGTCCTGCTGAAATTTAAATTTCCCTCATGGCTTTTAAGAAATATGAGACCATCAGGCTACATGAAGTAAACAAAACCTGGTAAAACTACATTTTCAGTAAATGTTACCCTATGACAGCTGGTTTGTGTGCTCTTAGTCTTCATTGTTACATGAGTCAAATAATATGAACAAAAAAAGTTAAGTACAGAAAATTCTTTCCTATAGGGTATTAAGTAAATCCAACCTCACCCTGGTTTCCTGGAAATGTGCTCTTAAATACATAAAGTCTCCCTTGGGAACAATGACAACAATTAAGTAGGATAATTGGCTTATACAAAAAGGAATGTTTAGTTTTAATTGGTAATTTGATTTTAAAAAGATGATTGACTGATAGCTCTGTTGACAAATTAGCAGAGTGGAGAAGGAGCAGCCAGCAAATAAATAAGGAGCAGCCAGCAAAAGTTATGAACTTTCCACAACCATATGTGTTAGCTTCAAATCAGCACAAGAATCTGTTTAGCTGTGGATCTGGGGGATCTGAAACATTTGATCAGTCAGTTAAATGCATGTTTTTGTTAGTGGAAATGGAATTACCCTGGCCACCCTTTACCTATGTCATATTTGCCTGAGTTGCGCCACTCCAGTCAAAAAAGTCTGGACACCTCTGGCACAAAGCACAATATGTTGCTAAACATACTTTTTGATACAATCCTTGAGAATATAGGAGACACATTTGGACTTACATTAAGATTTTTTCTAAAGATGTAATTGCAGCATCCATTTGTTAAAGAAGCCCTTCTCTGACTCAAATCCATATTGTAAAAGGCTATAAATAGCCTCCAACTTTGCTTCCAGTGTAAGACATTTAAGTGAACATAGTAAAGTAAATGTAAAGTAAGTTAAAGAAAATTACAAATATGTAACTTAATGTGCCCTTTTTGTTATTCTGCTAGAACAAGGTGACAGGCCGACAGACAGGCCGAGCAGCAGACATACAGACAGTAGTATCAGACACACTGGAAGTGGTAATGATGTTGCAACATTAACAGAACCAGCAACCTTTGGAGTGACAGAATTTGTAGTAATGATGATGAACCTGCATATGATATACTATGTCTATATTGACAGTGGAACGGCTGATTCTGTGACACAGAGCAGTGAAATGTCACAAAGACGTCAGGCTACCCCTTTTGCCCAAAAAACAGAAACACTTGTTGATTTAAAAAATGAAATAGAAGTGAATACTGAACATAAATATTAAGCACATCAGAGCTTTGGGTCTACAGACCAGCATCTACATTGATTGCTTCCTTTGAAATCAATCATTTTTTCTCCTCTCCTTTAGTCCCAGCACACCAAATTGTTGATAAGCCTATCTATGGTTGAAATCAGGGCTTCACCTTTTTTTAAAAAAAAACTTTATTTATGAAGTTTTGAGTTTAAACAACATATAACATATAACCTCACCTCAGGTTTTTCATTAAGAAGTTCTGATCACCTTATTTTGACAGTAACATTTGCAGCCAAGGAAGTTGGTAAAAAAGCTTTTATGTTTCAGGCCCCTTCCGACTGGAATAATTTACCTTTAAATATTCGTTCTATATCTTCTTTTCCCTTATTTAAAAATTCTCTGTTTTCCCATTTCAAAACAAACTGTTTATGTTTTCAGTAAAGCCCTCACTGTTCCTCTACTTCCTTTACTTATTTATTCATTTATTTTTAGGACAACTATTGTTATACAATTTTCTTTGTGTTTCACCAATGCTCCTTTAGTTTATTGAATTGTATTCTATTCTTCCCTTGTTGATTGTACCTTGTTTAAAGTTGTACCAACCCCTGTTGTTGTTGTTGTTGTTGTTGTTTTTGTTGTTGTTGTTGTTGTTGTTGTTGTTGTTGTTGTTGTTTACAAGTTGGTTTATTGCCTGACTGTTCGTGGGTTGTTGTTGTTTTTTGTTTGTTTGTTTGTTTGTTTTTTCTCTTTTGAAGGATTAATTTTTGGTTGTATATTTTGTATCGTACTGTTTTCTATTTGTCATTGTCTGTCTGGGACCCCCTCTAAAACGAGATTTATTTCATATAAACATAAACACACACATACTGAGCTTGTACAGACAATACTACCCCACCATAACCCCCCAATCCCCCCCCCCGACATATAGTACACCCTAAATACAGAGCAATGAAGGAGATTCGGGAAGTGGAATAAACAGAGTAAACAAAATGACAAACCAACAGACAGTAATTTAAATATATATAAATAAATAAATAAAATATAACTTAACAGTAAGTTGAATATAGAAAGAAATCAGGGCTTCACCTTAGTACCACTAGATGACGATAGAGTGCCATCATCAGACATCATCCTGAATGAAGCGGAGGGGAAATCTATGAAGATAGGCATTAATAAATGTATCTCACCCCTAAATAGGTTGCTTGAAAAAACGTTTACATGAAGACGAAATTACATATTATAAATACTTTTATTAAGGCCACATTTACGTATTTAATGTTATTGTTGTTTCTCAGTCATGACGACATTCGTACCCGGATATCCTTGGGTAAAAATGTCCGAGATGGACATGGGAAATTGAGTTTTCTACCTTCCCATTCTTAAAGGAAACTTACGTAGGTTAACTTACGCTCATCGGCTGTTAGCTGCACACAGGTACGCCTTTGACGTACGCATGCTTTCTATTTGCTCCTTGGAGATTCCCCTTCCTTCCTGGGCTGTTTGAGGTAAACGTACGCGATCGCATCAGTCTCATTAATACCCCACAGAGTGGAAATAAACTGTACTCGTACGCTTTTGTCACAAATGTAGGAAACATGCGGCGCCGGAGAACACGAGGCTGAAGCCTGGAGAGGTTACGGAGGCTAAAGTACAACCCAGGAGGAACTTATCGTCTCGATGGCTACGAAAAGTTAACACACAGGCTGCTGAAAAACAGGAATAATTCCCCTTGAATCGACTCGAGGTAAGAATTACAGACATGTGAGTGGACTTCTTAAAGTACACAACAGTGGGGCAGCAGCGGTAACGTCGACCAAACCAATGAATAAGAGTGTCTTTGTTTACAAGGTCCCCGGCGTCCTCGTCTCGCTGTCTCAATGGGATTGTTGAGAGTTTCATTTGGCAGCCCTGTATAGCTAATGTTAGTGTTGGTGACAGGACTCACAGGCTTTAAGTCTGTCCAAAAATAGATTGATTATGTGACAAGGTCTTGCATTTAATCGTGGTTTCACAGAAAAGCTCTTGGGTGTCTTTTATTCCCACCATCTCACGGAACTACACAGGTTAAACACAGTGACAGTGTGGGCACATTTCCTGCTGTTCCTGTTTTTAGGGAGTCAGGCAGGTCAAAGGGCAACGTGGGTTTGATAAACCTGTTCTCAAAGCTGGCACAGACACACTCACTATTCAGCAGGTGGATGACAAGACACCAGAGGCCTGAGCTGGTCTTATTTATCTGCAACAGTGAAATCAACATTACTATAACATGTACACCAATGTGTGAACACAGTCTTATTGAGCATGTGCTTCAGAGTTGTCTCATCATTCAGTTCTGCTCTGAGCTTATCCACCGTAGAGGAAAACAGGGCTTCTGAGAGTCAGGACATTTCTTGGATGGTGTAGAAATGACAGCTAACAATGTACCGTGAAATCAGCTCACTTCCTCCCTTTCCCTTCTTCCTCCTCTGTGTCCCTGGAGAATAGAAATGAAATCTAATCTCTCTTCCTCCAAAGCTCTTTGGCTCTGACTGTGTCAGCTGCTGAATATCTCTCTCGGGGTTCTGACTCGCAGAGGGACAGGTGGCACTTGGACAGGTGCCCCCTTAACAAAGAGTTGCAGTCCTCTAACTTCAGCTGTGGTTTAACTGCGTATTTGGTTTGTTTTTACAATAGTTCTTACTATATGTGTAAGTGATTCTCCAAAGTTGGTCAATTTTGCCTTTGACATCCAATACTTATTGGCGGCCTATTTGCAGCCGCCGTTTATGTATAAATGGGGATCCCATGCACCCCAAACCATGCATCCAGATTACAAAAATCATGTTTGGTGCATTTCTGATAACAAGCAGTAAGTTGCCTAATTCATGCATGAGGAAGATATACGTGACAGAACAGCTGCATCATGCTATTTGAATACCAGCATGTACATTTTGGCACATTAACCAGTAACACAGCACATTTAAGCACTGTTCCATATCAGATGAATCTGAAATCACAATTAATATTGTTCCCCTGATTCACAATAATGCAATCCCCTAACTATGCACTTGTTTTAGGACATTGAATTTAGTTTTCTGACTATTAGAAGTGAGTGAAGTAAGCTGTTTCTGCTTTAAGCTTTCTGTATGAGACAGCTCTACTTGGGATTTTTACCTCTCTGTTGCATGCTGTATTTAATGCTGCATAGAGGAGATCACCGGTTAAACCAGTTTCAGTCTTGGCTGTAAACTAACTGGATGGTTTCAACTCGTTAAACAAAAGGAAAACAACAGGAGTCATGCTCTGAGCTGTGTGCTCAGTACACACCCTTGCAGCTACTATGAACCTTGTTCAGCTAGCTGCTAGTCGGATGAGCAGCTCAGTGGTTTACACACTGCTTTCAAGGCATGCATGGAAAATGTTAGTGTTTTCATGTAATGGTCAGTCCAGTGCTTTTTTGTTCAACACTGTGGATTCAGAGTAAAGGAGAACGAGAGATCAGGAAAGAGGTCAGCAAAGGGATGTGAAGTGGAAGAGAGAGGAGAGGGGAAAGTTTGAAGGCTTATCTCAGTAATGTGGAGAGACAGTTGAGCAATGATGAGTGTTGCAGTCACTACCGTCGTCTACTCAACCGTCCAATCCCTTCTCTGGGATTGACCATTAAACCCAAGGTAGGTTTTGAGTTCGTTTTTTTTTTTTTTTTTTTTCCAAAAATGAGTTTATTAGCTGTTTACAGTAAGGGTGACGTAAACAGTTTTATTGCCATGTGATCCGCAACCAGTGGCGTGTCTAGAGGGGTGGCCAAGGGTGGCACTGGCACCCCTTGAAATCTAATGGCCACCCCAGGGGCCACCCAAAAATCCTAAACTATGATTGGCTGTTTGCCTTGTCAGAGGTGGGGTTTCTTTTACAATCTATAACAAGATAAGATAAGATGTTACTTTATTGATCCCGGGAGGGAAAATTCAGTTGTTACAGCAACCCAGACATAAGTACAATCAAGAAAAAGTTTCAATAAGTAAAATACAATTAAGTAGAAATGAAAATAGATAAACAAAGATAGCATACAATTTAGATATATACAATGTTACAAATGGAATTTAAATTAAATAGCAGTAATTACAGGCAGTATGAAAAATGTTTCAGTAGTGACAGGTTGACATGGTGTGATTATGTTTGGTAATGACAGAGTAAGCAATAAATAAATATGGGTATGTAATATGGCCATAAGTTGTAGTAAACAATAATAATGTGATATAACATAATATAATATGGCAAAGATAATTGTATAATACAATGTAATAATGGGATGAATATAAAGGCTGACAGTATATTTCTTTATTAATGCCCTCAAATGTGACTTTGAAAAAACATCTTTTGTAAGTCCTTAAAGAATTAAACTTAGAATATTCATGCCACTTTGTCATGTTTTCTTTTTTTTTAAGTCAAAAGGAATATATCAACTGTTTAATACTTTAATGAAAGTAGGTTGTGAAGACAGAAAGGGAAAATGTTATTTATTTGTAAACGCACTGGCCACCCCTGCCTATGTGAGAGCCTCAGTTGGGCCACCCCGGTCAAAAAGTTCTGGACACGCCCCTGCCCCCTCCAGAATGAACAAGCCTGCACTTGTTCAAGTTGTCTCTTATATCCATTACCTGTCTTCTCTCTGGTATTCAATTCACAAAAAAATGAGCAGGTCTGCGGGAGCTCCATTGAGGCTAAAATGTAACCCTCTTGAACGCAGCCTTCCAGTATTTCTCTGCTCACCGGGGCCCAGTGCGCATGCGCCCTGCTGACACTCCAGTAATCCTCTGTTAGGAGGAGATTGCATCCCCGTGCACTGCGCTCACGCTATCAGTGAGGGAGAATTAAAGCCCGTGGAAAACATACAACCGACAGAAGGAGAATGGGAGGATAACAACGCGTAATAGGACCTAAGTGGAGTCATTGAATGCAGGAATTCTGGGATGGACCGGTTTGCACGGGACCGGAGCGAGGATGTGTCTTAACATGAGAACAACACGGCTCTAGCATCTACAGCTGTGGGAATATGAGATGAACGCAGGCTGGGCAGGGATGGACCGGGCGGAGGATGGTGATATTTGCGTTTAAGCGCAGCTCCTTCTTGGATATTTTGACGTTTCCTACCAGCTCGCGTGTCGCCAGCTCCCCCTGGCCTCAGTAACGCTATGAGGAAGCGGACAAACATCACATTTTCACCCAAATTACGCTTTGCAGTGCTTCTAAAAAGGCTTCAAATAAAAGAAAACACACGCGGCTGTGTAATAAGTGAATATATATCCTGCAACGTTCACTGGAATCCGTAAATTGAAGCTCCACGTGATCTCTGCGTGATCTCTATGATAATCAGTTAATGTTAAATGAAAGCCACAACACAACTATACAGGAGACCTCCCTCCTGTAGTTTGACTTTTGCCTCGGGGTTGTACAAGCTGTCGATACTCGTCAACATGCATGTAAATGTGGCTTCATATCCTCCCGTCTCCCCCAGCTTGCCTCACCAGTAGGGACTTGCTATGACAGGCCAGCGAGTCTACAGAAATCCCAGCGCAAGTTGATGAACTGGGCTGACCGGCCTCGGCTGTGGGATCAGACAGATAAGCTGCCTCTTTTCTAAACAGTGGGAACTCGGACCATCTCCAGCACTCCAGCAAGCAGAAAGAAGGAGCATTCCTCTTGGGTGTATTTGTCAGATATTACGCAGGACTTGCAGCTGTGGCAGCTTAAGTTTAAAGAGCAAAACCCCCTAACTCCATTTATCCAGTTAACTGTTCACGTAACACGTAAGTTCTTGTTTTTCATGTGGAGATCCCACATTGAGCAGAGGAGGTCTATATTCTTAAATAAAAAAACCTTCCTAACGCATGAGTTTCCGTCCAGTGGGAGAAGTGCAGCTGGGGTGTTTCAGTGGTAAACTTCCACAGCAGCTGTTACTCAGGCTGAAAGATGAGACTTTAGATATTAGCATGCTTGTAGTTTTGCCAACACCCTTCCCAGGATATGCAATGCATTGATTCCCTCCAGTTGCCGCATTGTAAATAACTCTGTGGATATATTTTCATAACTCTTACTCAAGCACGGTCTGTCCTACTCCGCCAGTTACCACCAGGATCAGCTGTCTAAATGGATCATGATGTTTTTACGATTTTCTTGGATGCTTCTTGTGTGTTTTTACTTCACGTCTTGAACCGAGCATTTTCTGGAGGTGTTCTCTGAGCAACGGAAGGAGGCAGCCGGCATGAGACTGCACAGACTGGGGAGATGTGTCACAAGGAATGTGGGAGGAATTATGAGTGGCACTGCACAAGACGTGGAGGAGAGTGTTACAAGTTTGAAGTGTACAGGAGAGAGAATGATGAACCTTTGCTGTGAGAAGATTGCATTTTCTCCTCTCTGAGACACACAGCTGAATCTGAATCAGCGCTCCATGTGTCCAATTACTATTTGATTTCAGAACTTCTTCCCCCATGCTCTGCGGGATATCTACCCTGATCTGTATATTAGACCACCTGTGAGTTCTGCTCATTTCTTGAGTACCCAAGTGTTCTGTGTTGCTGTAGCACCCTCAGATTTTGTCTGCAGCAGCAGGGAATTCTTTAGATTTGTAGCAGAGAGATGCCAACAGGAACAAACACATGATAGAGGATAAAGGGTCTTGTCGTCTGAGCAAACCCTTTATTCAGGTTATCCAAGTTTGTTTCCTTGAATAAAACTGTGGATTCCTTGTCAAGTTCTGCATACTAGGGAGAACCAAAACAAACAGACCCCTCTATCCAAGAGACTAATTCCCTATCACCGTGGTGATGGGGAGCTCAGCCTCGTCTCTCACCGCAGAGACTGAGTCCGACCATGGCTTCCGCAGCACCCCGTACCCGTCGTCACCTCCTGTGGGCTGGCTCAGGAACAGCCACAGCAGCCCTGTGTGGGGCACCACCTTCATCACACGTCAGCAGCAGCACCCTCTGCCTCACAGAGAGCGCAGGTAAGAGCCAACACTGTCTCCCCAGCTGGGTGCCAACACTTTTAGCAGCTGACAGCACTCAGGGCACAGAGCGGCGGCGGCGGGCTGGCCTGGCTCGCCCTGTTGTTTGTGAAGTCATAGGAGGAGAGAGGTGGAGTTGCATTACACAGCCGTGCTTTCGTTTAAAGCTTTGAGTGCACCAACTGGCATTAATTTAAGCCTCTTGTGTTTGATGCGCACTTCGTCCTGAAGTGTTCATCAGCGTTGTTGATTTGAGAAATTTACCGCTTTCTTTTTCACAGACGATTTGAAACGCTCTCTAAAGATTCAATAACCTCACAGCGATGGATCAAATCCCATGTTTCATCAAAGCTTATCTAATCAAAGCCTGCATTTTGATGTTTTTTCTATCATGCACCCAAATTCTGGCTAAGCCGGATTTGTAAGGCAAAAAATCCCACCCTATTGGTTCCTTCTTGCACAGCTGTACAGTATGTGCTGTGATTTATGTGGCGCTGAGTGGATTGCCCGGACAGACAGACTGCGCTGACCTCTGTTGACCCGGTATAAAAAAGCAGTTCAAGGGTAATTAGAGGATATGTTTTGCAGTGATGCCTTTTATCCTGCCACAAAACAACTTTTTATTGGGAGGAAATGATCAAAACCAGAGCTGTTAAACACTCATAAGCCCTTTTTACATTGCCAGTTCATAGCTGTCAGTGTAAATGTCAGAGGACGCCTTGGTGAGAATACTTCGACAGTAGTGGGACCACTTAGTCCCACCACTGAGCCCACATCAGAGTCAGTAACAAAAGTGAAACGGCAGTAACTCTTGGATTAACTGTTTGAGCCAATAGCCAACAGTGGTGTGTTCATGCCTGTGTGTGTGTGTGTGTGTGTGTGTGTGTGTGTGTGTGTGTGTGTGTGTGTGTGTGTGTGTGTGTGTGTGTGTGTGTGAGTGTGAAGCCCCTACTTTTTGTTTACACATCCTGCCTCTGGTGCTTCTACAACGAGGTACTGTAATGTAAAATTACACATTGGTTGTTACACTATTGAGGATTCAATGTATAAGTACAAAGCTGTAATGATGGCTTTGAGTACATCTTTAAAACTTGGACTACACTTTGGATTATTCACATATTGACCCCCCACTGAATACTGTAATAGACACTAGAAGCTCTAGTTTTAAATGTCTGAAAGGGGTTTTCAGAGTCAAATACCTATTCATAGTTTGTCGAGGAACAAACTTCCTATTGAGCAAGCAGCAGCTGTGTAATTGGGTGAGGATTACTTCTAGCACAGCAAACTATTTGTAGAAGAGCGGTGCTATTCATACACACTGTTTTGTCAGCATTGACTGCAAGCATAAAAAATATTCAGTTACTGTATCTACAAGAAAGCGTGTGCTGCAATAATCCATTGTTCCAGTTAGTGCTTTCTGAATCACTGTCAACACAGTGAAAGGCCTGTCAGCGGTGTGTAAGAAGCTCAGTTTGAATGTTTGCCGCTCATCCAGCAGTTCTCACTGACTCTCTTCCAAAAGATGATCTCCTCAAGTGCCTGCACAGAAACTTGTTCAGAAGCGTTTCCAGTTTTCCTTCAGCTTTTTTTGGGTCATGTCTCCCAGAACGAGAACACGGCGGTTGATATCGACCGCATGTAGTGTACTGAAGTAGTTGCTGAGTCACTCAGGGCACCATGGTCCGGTTGTTAGTTATTGATTTTCAGAGAGCGCGATCACATTTCCCCACAATGGATGTCATTATTTATTCAGCAGCGGTCTCCAGTAGGGCTTTCATCTTTCTTGATTCCTGTCAATGCTTTCCTTGCAGTTGCTCTACATTTAACAGTTAAGGCTGTCATGGCGGCCAGGGAGAACTCCTCCTCAGAAATATACACAGGGCTGATTTTAACCCATGCTGAACCACAGCTTCATGCATGAATAAAACTCAAGTATAGGTCGTACTGTCAGGGCCGCTCAGCATCACACTCATTTCTTTATTCAACAGATTCTAACATTTAATCTGTGCGTCTCTGTAGCAACAAGCATCAATCTGCAGTCTACAGTAGATGAACATTAAACTTAAAAGTTCAATACATGGTCAAGCTAAAACATTAGCCTGGTTATTTATTATGACCCACATTAAACCAACATTCCCTTTGAGGTTAATGTTTGACTAGGTGAACCGGACTTCTGCAGGAACATTTATGTCCTCTTCCAGCTCATGTTTTTGTGGCGTTGTAGTTGACACACCTGTAAACCTAAAGGACTCAATTATCTGAAGTTTGAACACTGTTGCTATAATCATTATGGTTGGGACCAGGGGTGCAGCTCGCTCTGCTGGTAGTGAAGCTTCCACAAAAACTTCTCCCCCTGGTGGCTGGCTGCAGTATAGGTCAAAAACTCTGTTCCCCCCATTATTTTGAATGGGGCTGCAGTCAAACTTTAAAAAATAAATACACGTCGTACGAATGTTTCTCACATCCGTATGCTGTGGTGATATGTAGTTATTATTCGACTGTTTTGTGTTCAAGGCCTCTTTTTTCTGAAAAGTTTCTTTTTTGTTAGTTATCAGAAGTTAAAAAACTATGTTTTACTTCCGGGTTTGCTGTGATTGAACACATAAATTACCGTGGCAACACAGAAATTCTCTACTGGGAAGACTGTGGCTGTTTCCGAAACGGCCTGCTACATACTACTTACTAATGTAGTAGGCAGTAGGTATTGCCTACTACATACTGCATTTGAATTTAGTATGTAGTATGACTGTTCTGTCTGATCTGTCATGCAGCATGCTGAGCCAGACTTCGCTGGATTTCCGGTTTCGGAAAGCGGAAGTAAACAACGGCGAAGCGGATAAATAAAATGCTTATTTAGCATCCATTTATGATTTAAAAAGTTAGGAAGTGGTTTATATGTAATTTGATAACTTTCACAGCACCCAAAAACGGATTTCCTCCCGTTAAAAAATGAGGAAAAAGAAAAAGCAGAACGAGCGCTGTGCATTATGGGAAACAGTACGCGAGGCAGACTGGTCCGATGCATACTGAGATATTTTCCCGAATCAGTAGACATCCGGGGAGTTTTGGCATACTGCAGATTTTGCTCTTGTTCACATACTACTTACTACATACTGAATTTTGGACATATCAGTACGTACTGCTAGTATAGTAGGCGATTTCGGAAACAGCCTGTGACTGCAGAAAAATTTAGATGGCAGCGCTCTGGAACAGGATATTTTGGCTTCAGAACCATTCAATGGGAAAAGGCGGAGCGACGCTGTCCATTATATATGCAGTCTATGGTTGGGACCCAGTAGCACTCAAACCTGTGCATGATAACAATAATTAACTGTTGTTTTGGGGTTTTAACACAGCCTGGGTAATAAGTTAAGGAATATTCCTGATAAGAGTCGATAAAACTTGTTGAAGAGACAGAGAAGACAAGAAATACAACAATCATATGGTGTTCTCATGTGTTAATCAATCAAAATATGACTCTCAAAATGAAGTAATTGTAAACTGAGGCTTTGATTTTGTCCCTGTTCCATGGAAACTCCTTCTAGATACAGACTAGTATGTAAACAGTGCATTGATTTATGCTGTGAACACACATTCCCCCCCCCAACTACTCCATAGGTGTTAGATTCTCAAGAAATGAGAGACACAGCCAATCCGAATTGACCATCTACACCACGGTGTGATCATAGATATGTGATGCCCATCTCTTCAGTCTCCACATTCTCTCACAATAGCAGCTTTAGAAACACTGCAGTGGCACTTGCCCTCTTATCTACCCCAACCCCATCCCCATCCCCTCACACACACACACACAAACACACACACAGAGTCTTCGGCACATAGAAGCGCTGCTGTGTGAGTCTAACAATGTTAGGCAAGCTTTGCCGAGCTGTGACAGAGCATGAAATGTAGAAACAACAGAACACCACTAGCCCAGCTCAACTCATATGGTTTATTCTCTACTATATCACCCCATAAAACATTTTCTTTCCATAGTTTTTTGTTTTTGTTGCCTGCATGAACATTGTCGTCCCTGGGTGATTTCAATTTGATTTTGTCTAGCTGCAACCCATTGACTTTGGGAAGTGTTTGTGTGTGAGGAAGCACCTTGACTGTGAAGGTTCACTCTAGGCAACAACAGAAAAAAGCAGTGAAATCTCAGTCTCTTCTCCAACAGCACAATGCAGTTTTATCCCAGTGCTAGTATTGTCTAAGCTAACAATGTGTCTCGTTTGATTACAGCCTCATAGTTGCACATGGCTTTTGGAGCTCTGAGCCCCCTTTAAAGTGACTCTTTCCTCCCTCCAGAGTCGATCTCCGCTTCTCTTCTGCTCCAGCATGATGGATGACAGTGTTTATTGCTGCTCCATTCCACCAGCTCTCTCCTCCCTTTAATTGGATTAAAAAGGGTCCACTTGGATTTGACCAGCATGGTCACTGGCCGTGTTTATGTCTGAATCATTTCTGCACATCCACCCTTGCTGCGACCCGCGTCTGGTTGAAGACAAGAGCCACGTCGGGACAGTCCCTGAGCCTCCGGAGAAGCGTTGGCTCGCAGTCAGGCTTTGTCTCACAGAGAGGCTTTCTCTGGAAACAACAGCACCGATGCTGCAAGACAAAGAGAAAAAAAAAGCTAGCCTATTGGCACTGCAATGACATGATACTAGATTCCCCCACTCTTGTTGCCATGGAAATCTGTAGCATATGTTCAGTAACCTAATTCACTGGGCCTTAGATAAGACCACACATGGTAACCTGGCAGTGTCTCTCACACACACACACACACACACACACACACACACACACACACACACACAGAAGCCATCTAACCCACTGATAATTCATGTAGTTGTTTAGTGATGTCTGATGGAAGCTGTTGAATCAAAGAGCCCTCATAACCTTTAGAACAGGGATATTGGTGTATTACAAAAAGAGAAGTAGAACTCTTCTCCATGCTTTCTGTCTGAGAAGGTTCCCTCCGGCTGAAAGGCAGCGCTGTGTCAGCAGAGCCGCTGCCCTACGGGGTTGCTTGGCCGAAAGGACTTTGCAAAAGCACAGCGACAGCAGAGCCCTACCCCTGACATTTCTTCCTCTTCTTCCTCCCTCTTTCCGGAGCTTTCCTGGCAGCTTCCTGCTTTCTCCGGCTTTAGCTCTGCGCAACTGATGTCCACTGAAACCCAGTCAGACAGTTTCCTCTTTTTAAAAATTCAAATGTCCAAAGCTGTCTCCGCTGTTGACAGATTCGCTCGTCAAAAATGAGTGCTGGCCGTAAAATATTCATGGAGGGCTCATCTTAGAGGTCAGACGCTACACTTACTCTTAGGCACTTGTAATCCTTCCTGATCAGTACTTGCAAAGTGTTGGTTCACGTCTAATCTTGATGATATTTCTGTGTTATGAGGCTTTGATCCTTGGTGTTAGATTGTCAGGGTCAGGCTTGCGTAATAGCAATAACAAGCACGATTTTCTTTCCTGAACTTTGCGCCCTACAAAAGCAAAACAAGACCCAAGTTCTCAAGAAGTTCTCCGGGGTGGAATTACTCTGACACATAACAGTTACACAACATCACCTTTGTTTCTACTGCATCACACCCTTCTTGTTACGCTCCACTTTCAAAATAGGGGATTACTTGTTAAGTTTTAAAGATTGCTGTCAGTGCATGACCTCAGTAATTCCCATTGGAGGAATGCCTTGGCCTCCAGGCGCCTTTGCAAAAGACCCCTGTGTAATACACCGTAATATTTTATAAAGCTACTCTGCCTCAAATTCAGTCGCTTCTTATTAAAAAGAACCCTGCCCCAAACTCCCCTCAAGTATCTTGTTGTTTTTTCCCCAGTGGCTGAGGCTCCACTGTCACCAATCCCTCGTCTCACGTCATCAAGTCTCAGCGTGTCGCAGCAGAAACTCTTTATCTGCAGCTAAACTCTTGGCTCCAGATACTCACCTTGGATAAGTAGCCGCCCCTGGCACAGCTCCATGATGTTTGTTGTAATGAATTAAGTCTGCTGAACTGCCCAGGTTGAGTAATGAGTCATCATCGTGCCACAACATATTACCTGGCAGCCAGGTAGGGAGGCGGCTCTAGCAGTTATCCCACAAGTCTCTGACCCTGACTCATCAGCTCCTTTGAAAAGGCAGGAGGTGGGGTGCTTGCTGCGGGGGGAATTTGCTTATAAGTGGTCCAGCAAGGAAGAAACATCCAAACAATGAAGTGATAAACCTTTCTGCTATATAGCCGCTGCACACAGGCTGCATTCATTACCGAGAGGGTGAAATGAATTTCCATTTGAGTTCCTGGAGTGTGTTGAAGAATGTGACAGTGCTGATCTAATCCCACAACTGAAGTTTTTTTTCAGGGTGTGTTCAGATTCAGCAGTATGTTTCAACACTCATAATTCTTTTTATCACAGCCTCTCTGATCCAATGGCATGTTGGCCTCTGATAATTCACATTTTTTTTAATAAAACGTTCTGCTCTGTTCAACAAGAATCACCGCTCAGCTGGCATCATCGCTCCGTCTGCCAGAGATGTTTGTTTGCATGAATAAAACACATGAAAAGCAGAAATGCGAGCACTCAAACTTGTGATAATGTCCTTGCAGCCCGTAGTTATGAAATCACTGCCTCCATCCCTGTCACATCTCAGGTCGCAGCTATTAAACAGGCCCATCATCAAGTGCGCAATAACCGAGACATTTGTCTAGCGTAAACATTTTATAAGCTTCGGTATCTGTGCCCCTGTTCTCACACAAAACTCAGCTTGTAAATATTTATCACAGGAGTGACTCACTTTATGTTGAGTGTCTGTGTGTGTGTGTGGGGGTTGATGGTGCTACAGCTGGAGCCTCCCTCGCAAAGGGAGTTCCACACAGTCAGTTTAACTAGAGTTTCCAGCACAGCACAGCACAGCCTATTAGTAATTACAGGTTATTGCTGATGCAGAAGTGGATATCAAGAAGGTCAAAAGTGCAAGGAAAATGCCCTTCATTAATAAAGCAAGGTCCTTTCATAACAATTGACACATCAAATGCAATGTTGGCAGATCACGTGTTGGATTATTTTGATTAGATAAGGTGGGGAATTGGTTTCATAGGTATATGACATGATAACCGTAAAAGTAACTCAACAGAAGCCTCAAGAAAAACCTTAGTGTAAAAGAAGGAGTTATTTTAAGAGTTTTTTTGAAAGATTGTTGTATTTCAAAAATATCACTCAGGCTACAAATCCTGTACCCTTAAAGAAAGAAAGATGGTGTCCGATTACAGGCATCATAATCACCATATTGTAAATTTATAAGAGTTAAACTAGCATGATCTTGCAGTCTAACAAACTCTAATATATCAAATGGCTAATAACCATTTAAAGTTTGGATGTTTGATGAACCATATCTGGGTTTTTTCACTTGAACTGATTGAGTCACTTGATTTAAAACTGATAATGCTTTCAAATCTGCTATAAAATACATTTTCTAGCAGTATTCATCTGCTCTTTGCTAATGTTACATTAGTCTAAGCCTTAGCTGTGATTTTGTATGCAATGTCTTCTGACAGGCTTGACCAAACACTGCATTGATTGCCGTTATTAAGTGGGCTAATTTAGGCTGTATATGGAAGGATTTAAAGCTACTGTGAGGAGTTTTTAGATAGTTATGAAACAGGCTGAAGTTACTACTCATATCTCCTTGTGAGGGACAAAAACAATACATATAATCAGGATAAAGATTTACTGTTTCTACATAGTTACTTCTAATGTCTGAAGCTGCTGCTGCGTTGTAGTTGTTAGATGAAGCAGTCAACTGTAGGCTGCAGAAATAGACCGATTTATATACTTTCATGGCAAAGTTTTCTGAAGAATAAGGATGAGGATGAGACCCTTTTACGAAACACTACTTGCATGTTTACAACTCTAAAGGCCTTTTTTGACCGCAGGAACTTTACCCCAGAACTGGGGACTGTACCCCTGAACTACATGCGTTTAGACCAGAGGAACCAGGGTCTAAATTTAGTTCAGGGGTAGTTAGACTCCCCCTGAAAAGCCCCTGCTTGGGGGGGTAGTACTTTTCAAAGGTCCTGGGACTTTTGGTTGAACGTTTAAGTGTTTGTGGAGTTTACACAGTTGTTGAAACACAGAGGGAGTTCTTGGGAATGCAAACTAGATTAGTTTTTTATTAAGATCTTAAAATATGAATTAATATTTTTTCTCCATACGTCACTGGCCTGATTTGCCCAATCTACCTGGGACTTCAGCCCGCGGTCGAAACGCAGACAACAATGGGGGTACAGGAACCTTTTAGTTCAGGGTAAAGTATTTCTGGGGGCGAAAAGACCCCGGAACTCTTGGTCGAAATGCACCTTAAATCAGCAAATAGATGAGATGCACTTCTGAGTCCACCAGGGGAGACCAAATCAGCTCAAACCAAAAGTTCCTTATTGGAGCTTTAAGCAAGGAACACTGAGTCTCATGTTTTTAAACTCTCTTTTAATAACTCTTAAAACACACCCTTATTAGAGACACCATCTGTCACCAATTGTTGTAAATACAAGTCATTGAACATTAGGAGTTCTCTGCTTTAGCTTGCAGCTAATCAATTATGGCATAAATGCATGCTGCTCTCACTATGCTGCTATGCGCACAAGCTACACCCTTACATCTGGGAATCTGCTTTTTGTCTTTCATAGTTGTCCTTCTAGGTTGAAGTTCACTGGATGTTTTACTTTGAGATACTCATGGCATGTACACACAAGATAACAACTGTGGAAGTGTTATTTCGTCGTTAATAGTTATCGTACAAAAACTTCACAAATAAGATTAGAGGAACTAGAGTAAACAGTAAGAATTCCCCTCTAGTTAGTTTAGTGTTGACGGTGCTGGATAACAGGAACCCTGTGTTTTGCTAAATTGCTAAAAAATAAATAACAGCAAGTCAGAAAAGGAACTGTCATGGAAACCCTGTGTGACACTGTAAGCCAAGTGACAGACAGGCCATGTGTTATATAATATCTGTGAAGTGCTGACTGAGTCATTCAGTGTTTCAGCTTAGTCTGATGTCAGGATTAATGCATTAGCCTGCCAGTAAACTATCTGAATGTTGATGCAGAATTGTAGTCTGTGCTAAGTGCTCTTTCAGTGGTAGCCCTGTTCAATGTAGTGGCATCAAAAGCTTGTGCAACCTAAAGATTCTGCACAATTGGAAGAAAATATGGAAACGTTTTATGGCATGAGAAATAAGGTTCTCCTCAAAAATGTGAAATTATTTTAAAAGGACCTGGGGTCCTTTTCTGTCATTTGTAAATTATATTCCCTCTCTTGAGGACTAATGTTGTATTTGTTTCATAGGCCAATTTGTAAAATTTCATTTCAATATTTTGTTTGTAAGAAATATTTTTTATTTTTATTCTTATTTTATTCTTATTTTATTTTTATTTTATTTTTTATTTATTTTATGTATCATATCTTCTTTTTAATTCATGAGTCCTTCCTGTTTTCTTGTTTTTAAGATAACATTTCAGAACACATTGGATGGACTCTAGTGGTTGTCATTGTACGATGTGTTCTTGTTTGTCTGTAAAAATATATAACTGGGTAACATGCACTTTTTGATTGACGTATACAGCAGAAAAACCTTATAAAAATATATATTTTTAAAATGTATAACCACACATAACTATTGTCTTGCTAAGCATCAGTTCCATGGTAACAGTTGTTTTTGAGTTAAGGATATAATAGAGATAAACCCTGCCGCCAAATGGCCACATTTGGTAGCACATTTTCCCCTCAGGCCCTGGGCCGGGGGCCAGCCTTGGAAAGGCAGTGCTAATGACTGTCGCACAAAGGCCAAATGTCTCACAGCGAGGCCGGGAGAAGCTGGCCAGACTTAGCTCACTGTGTCTCGCTACTGAGTTCAGTTGGTGGAATGGACCCAAGTAGCTGAGCATTGGTGGCCTGCACATCATCAGCAGACTCTGTGGTCTAGCAGGGATTGTGTATCTTCTGTGTCTGATTCTCTTTGTTATTGCTGTCTTTAATGTATGAACAATCCCTCGCTCAGATCTCAGTTGTGGCCATTAATGTCAGGGGTCATTGACAGTCTTACTTGAGTGAATTTAGACAAGACGCAGGTATTTTATGGGCAGCAGACTGCAATGAGGACCTCATTGCAAAAGGGTGGGTTTTTATAGAAGTGAGGTTTCTCTCTCCCTCTCTCTCTCTCCTTCACTTCTTCCCCCTCTCACTCTCTCTCCGCTGTAAGCTATTGGCCAGCCGCCCAGGTCTGCGACACTGAGGAGCTGAAGTGGGCACTTTTAGAGCAGCTCCACTGAACACAGGGGCCAAGGACAAAAGGTGTGTGCGTGTGCCTGTGTGTGTGTAAGTGTGTTTGTGCACTCTCTTGTGAGTGAGTGGAGCATGTACAGGGAAAGCATCCTTTTAAGTAGGGTCCAGGGATCACAGGCTGTAATGGTTCATCATGTGCTTCAGTCTTGTACTGTACATACAGAGGGGTGTGGACTCAGTGTGCAATGTACTTGCAAAGCATCCCTTTCAGAACTATGACCAGAACTATGAATGAAGGAGCCATTCAATCCATGTAGCTGATATAAAAAGTTTGATGTACAGCAGATGGTAATTGGATAAAGAAAACTGTTATCAGTAAATACATCTGGGTTTTTTTCCATCTTTTTTCATCATGTACATCTAGTTGAATCTGGTTGTAGATGACTCAACATATGAGCAACTACTTGGCAACAATGGCAAGGACAACCTTTGTTACAACAGGCAGAAACCTAGAGCCGAACGGGACTCCTTTGTTAACAGCCATTTGTTGCAACTGGCTAAGCCACTAATGTTGGAAAGAGAGCTGAAGAAATACAGAGTTGGAAAGAGACAAGCAAAGAGACACTCGCAGCAACAAAAATAACAACAGACAGGTCTGACAATGCCAATAACAGTACAACAAACATGTAATAATATTAGCAATAACAAGTATAATGATGATGATGTGATTAGTTACAGCAGTTTGAGTCAGAATGATCCATAGAATAGATTTTAAGATGATTTTATTGGTTTTTAAATCTCTTAATGTATGAATGTATGAAAAGCGCTTTATAAATAAAGTCTGATTGATTGATTGATAGCACCAGGTGGTCCCCAACAATGACTCCAAGGTACCTGTGAAATAAGGGAGCACAAGAGAGAGGGAGAAAGTAGGAAGGAGTGAAAGCTTAGTGTATCAAGTCCCAATGCAGTCTAAGCCTATAGCATCATAGGTAAGTAATTATTGGCTGGTCCAGGTAAAGCCTAAGCCCTGGTAACAGATCGATTAAAAAAAGAAAGTTTAAAGTAAAGTCTTAGTAAAGAGGACCTAAAATTATCTATGATCCCAAAGGAGTGGAGTTTGATAATTGAAGCATCTACCTCTCATACTACTCTTGGAGACTTAAGGTACCACAAGTAGGCCTGCAATGATCAGGATGGGGTTGTGAAAATGTCTTTGACAGGCTGATAGCTGTGATGAAAAGCTCTATGCCAACTGCTGCAGACAGAATCACAATGAAATTACAATACTTTTTCAATCCCTGTTCTCCGTCGAGTACCGAATCAATTGCCTTGACAACATCTCAGTGTGGCTGACATCGTGACTCTGTCTCTCGCTGGAGATGAAAGAGGCAGTGACAGTTTTGAAAACGGCCATGGGGAAGAACTTGTCATCAGACATAAAGCGTTGACACTTGTCAATGATGTCATTATTGTTGTTTGCATCCCTCAGATCGACTGATATTTGTAGAGCACAGCACAGTGTGAACATGTGCTAGCATGGATAGCATGGGGCTAACACACATCAGTTTGTGTGGAGATGCATGTGAAAAATGTACTAGCGCATTAAACAGCATTCTAGCAACAATCAAGATGCTTTTATGAATTCCTTCTCACTGACTGAAACTTCAAAAACAATGTTAATACTATAAAGCTACCTGGGGTACCTGGCAGATATTACTGTCGTATAAAAGAATAAACACAACAAAGAGCTAAATACTCATTTCAATGTGTTTCCCAGAGTGTTACCATTAAAAGTGTGGGCTTCCATCTTTGCCGTGGTTTACGTTGGACTTAAGCCCAGGAGAATACATGTGGTGCTACTGGCTCCTGACATGAAGCACTGTGACGTCTCCTTCCATAGTTTTGCTCCCCTCTGGGCACACTGAAAATATGGCACAAATGTATTCGGACAACAAAACAAGCAACTATGCTATGTCCACAAATATATATAGCTACATGCCAGCACAGCCAAAGGCAAGGACCCACATACTCAAAGACACCCAAAGAGACACATTAAGCATCGCTCATTGCTGGAATTCTCCTCACCTCAGGGAGGAGAGCTGACGAGAGGGAAAGAACAGTGTGGTGAGTGTGAGCTTGTCTGTATGGAAGAGGTGTCCCTTGCGTCTGAGGACAAAAGGATTTAATGGAGTTGAACTAAGGGAAATTAGCTGGACAGAACACATGCTGCATCAGAGAAAAGCAGGACCTGGACCAGCCAACCAGCAGGCACCCTTATAAGACTCTTCTATACATCATGAGTGGCATGAAAATGTCACATGGACTGTGTGATCGTATTCTTTCATGCCCTAATTTAAAAGCAACAACGGATTACTTGAATTTGTTTTGCTTAGAAAAATCCACAGGGATTCTAGTCATTCTTACAAAACCCCACAAACCAATTCTTCCCCATAAAAGCTTTTGTCACAACAGCCTTACGTTTCAACACCACTCTCCAAAATACAATTACATCATAAATGTGACAAGATCCACAAGCTCTGCAGTCATTTTGTGGGCTACATCTTCGGCGTTCCAGCTCTTTGCACCTTCCCTGCCACTATCCTACAATTCCGCCATTAGCTCCTCTGTGTTCTTGTTCACACATGAGTAGCTTGAGTGACAGTGACATTTATTGGCTTGTCCAGACAGCAGCAGTAGCAGAAGTACCTCCCCGGACCCCCCTTCTTTCATATCGGGTCCCCTCCACCCGCCCCAAAGGCCCTAATATACCCACATTCAATATGCCTGATTGATTGAACTGCAGGCACACAGGATGGATTGGACAAGTCAATCCACAGCAACAGACTGCTTTTAGGTTATTATTATGTGGAGGAGGTGGGAACCAGCCCAGCAGCCTGACAAGATAGATCAGGTGCTCCCTATGCTTGTGAATTTAAACCCTTGACTTCATTAGTTTCCCTTTGCTCACTTTTTCTTCTGCTCTGTTGACACAGTGGTGATGGTAGTTGTTTTGAAGCGCTCTTTACCAAGCAAAATGGATTGTTTTCAAGTAAAAATGTACTGAAATTATGAGCACTGCCAGAACAAATACACTCGTGATTGAAATTCATTTGGAAACTCATTTGGGCGTGGGATTAGCGTGACCTTAAGTTGCCCCCTTCTGCCCTGCATTAGCATTCACTGCGTAAAAGAGGAGAGAAGTGCTAAGATGAAGTCAAAGAGATCCCCTGTGTGTTTTTTTTTTCCATTCTAATAACTCAGACTCAAGGAACACTTTCCTAAATATTCTGAGGCACCCTCCTCTCCTCCTCTTCCTCTCCTCCCTGGCTCCTCCTCTCCGTGTGCTGTCTTCCTGGCTCTAATCATGTGGCCATTGTGTATGGATATACTGCCCTGAGAGCCCCCAGGAGGGAGATTTGATTTTTCCCCTGCACTGGCTAATCTTTCCCTCTCGCCCTCTATTTTTCCTTCCTAATTCCGTCTGTCTCTCCTCCTCTTGCAGTCTGCGGTGTTTCCACTGTCCTCTTTTCCTTAAGATAGTCACCCTGAGTTAGCAGGAAACATGTTTTCATTCTCTGGCTTTTTACTAATTTTGTTATTTCTCATTCTGTCTTCTCCTTCTGCTTTGCTCAGAGTACAAGGCACTGAAATAACTCAAATGATTGAACAGTAGCGTGCTTAATATTCAGTCGTTATTGTGATCAAAGTTCTGTTTTATGGCAGAGTGTATTACTAACTCATTCTGCTCTGGAGTTTGTTTTGACTCACTGTTTTTTTTTCTGTTTTGCAGCCACTCTCACTCTCCTGGCTCCATGGCAGCAGCGGTGCGAGGCAGCGAGTGGTCATGTGGACGCTGCACCTTTCTAAACGCTGGCGCCGCACCTCGCTGCTCCATCTGTGAGGCGCCGCGCCAGAAACCGGACCTCAACCAGATCCTGCGGCTAAGCAGCAGCGAAGAGCACCGCTGGGCGTGTCCCCGCTGCACCCTCAACAACCCACAGGGTTCTGGAGCCTGCTCTGTCTGCGGCTTCGGGCCTTCTCCCGCCACCCACACGCCCCCCACAACCACCATTGCTGCCACTGCCAACGGCCTTCCACCTGCTCCTGCTGAACCCCCAACGCCTTCTGTCACCCCTACTGTTCTACTAGAGCATCCTGCTAAGGAGGAGGTGCTGCGGCGCTCTGAGAGCAACGGGGAGGTGTGCGTACTTGAGGGGCACCACTCTGGGTGGGCCTGCCCTCGCTGTACACTTCATAATACCCCCGTGGCGCTGTCATGCTCGGCCTGTGGAGGACCAAGAAAACTGTCTTTGCCTAAAATCCCCCCTGAGGCTCTGGTGGTGCCTGAGGTGCGCACACCTGTGCTGGGGTTTCCTGTCCACACAGCAGGGACTGCCCCACTACTCATAGACCTGACAGATGACTCTCCTCCAGCCCCTCCCTGTGATCCCCAAGAGCCCCCCCATGTCCCCTCACAGGCGCTGTCCTCCCCTTTTACTTCATTCTCCTCCTCCCTCCAAAACAACCCCGTGCCCCGCAGCAGGAGAGAGGTGCCCCCTCCTGGGCGCCCACCAAACCCTGGCACCAACACGCCTAGTCCCACCTCCCCTTTAGCCAATGTGCCCCCCCAGCCTGGCCCACAGCGGCCAGCCAAGCCCAAACACGCCCAACCCCAGGAACCCTCGTACCCCAACAAACGCCTCAGTATCTTAGAAGAAGAGGACTCTCAGCACCATCCTCTAACGCCCCACCTCCCTGTTGCTTCCTCAGCCACTCCTACCTGGAAGTGCCCTAGCTGTTCGTTGCCCAATCCTGGCAGTTCATCTAAATGTGAGGCCTGCCGATCATCACGTGCTGGTGCCGACCTCATTGACCTTGTTGGCTGTGAGACAGTACGATTCACCCCGGCCAGCCCCTCCAGCCCGGACTTTAGCACCTGGGCCTGCTCCAAGTGCACGCTGCGCAACCCGACCGGTGCACCCAAGTGCTCTGCCTGTGGTTCCTCCAAACTGCACGGCTTCCAGGAGCAGCAAGCTCCGCTGCCCCGCTGCTGTACACACTGTGGCCTCCCAGCGGGGCCCGGCACTGTATCCTGCTCCTGCACACCTTCCTCTTCTTCATCTTCCTCGGGTCATAAAACGCGGAAACAGGCCCGTGGTTACCCTTCCTCATCTTCTGCCATCGCCTCCTCTAGTTCCTCCTCCTCTGCCTCATCCAGCCTTCAGGAGAAGGTGGCACAGTGGAGCTGCCCGGCATGCACGCTGATCAACGACATTAAGGCCAAGAACTGTGCGGCATGCCACACGCCGCAGCAGTATCTCACCATGCGTAAGGTGGTGAAGCCTCTGAAGAGGAGGGAGAGCATGCATGTGGAGGCTCGTAGGAGAAACGACGAGGGCGAGGCCAAGGAGCTCTGGGAAAACATTGTCAGCTTCTGCAGAGAGGTAAGAGAGCGATTGTAGCCACGACATGTGGCTGAAAACATGATAACAAGTAGTTCAACATGTGGCCAGTTTTGTATTTATCCAGAGAAGCAGAAAATCAGCTTATTTTATTGCGTCACAGGATGCACATTGCTTTTAAGGGGAAACTTTCCTCATTTTAATTCCTCTTTTTGTTAATGCACTGGCAGAGTTCCCACTCCCTCAGTCTCTAATTTCACAGAAATGCTAATAGGCTTTGTCATTGCCTGTGTTTGCTCTTGCTTGCTGCGTTTGCAGACTTTTAAATGACCGGCTGGTGAATGTTTGCCACCTAAGGAGCTGCAGATTCAGTGTCTCAGTATCATATTAGCACAACCTACCCTCAGTCCACTTTACTAAAGTCTGATCCCGAGTTCCAACAGTCGGTGTCAGAGTGTCCCACTTCCACAGAGAGGCTTTAATGAGTTCAGTTTTTTGCTGTTTGTTCTGATGGGGCTGCTGGGATATTGTGTTTTTTTATAAGCTGATAGCAAATTGCAGTCCAAGTCTTCTTCTGTCCTATTCTCAGCTGGCACCAACCACAACGTAGAGATCTTATTAAGGAATATATTATACTACTTAATGCAATTCATTTCAGTGTATCATAGCAGACCTGTCTGTGAGAGATTACAAAAGAAGAGTTATCATTCTGAATGTAATTTCCCTTTAAAGTGAACCTCAGTGTATCAATTCTGGCAAAGTTATTAAAGGATTAAAGGCAGCATATGACTCCTTTTATATCCAAACACCTTGTTAAATAGAACATTTTCATGCACCTGCACAAACATTCATCAAAACTATGGATGCACGATATTGGATTTTTTGCTAATATCCGATAAGCCGATATTTTACAACTCATTGAGCTGATTACTGATACCAATATTTTTTTTCCATACACCTAATTGCAGAGATCATCAATTCTCTTCTTTTTTTTTTTTTTTTGTTATTGAGAAATATGGCGAACTTACAATGACAGATCAACACCGGAAGTCACAAAAGCAAAGACATGTATAATGAGTGACTATTACAACGGAATACTGTGCATCCCAAGTATTGAAGTACAAAAATGACAATACAACAAGCCATAATTTCCTTTTTTCAATTTTTCAGTGAGCATAGAGAAAAAACAGAAAACAAAACACGACAAATCTCCCCCAAAAATATCTATATATATAGTAATAATGTTATCAATTCTCTTTTGTATTGAAATTAGCATACAGTTTTATGGTGATACTCTTATCACATTTGTTATGTAGTATTCATTTCTTGTGCAAAATAAGAAAAATACTAATACTTAAAACTGCATATTTATTTATGACAATTGCTTTCAAACTAAATTCATACAAAAACATACATCCTACTTAAAACTTGGATGACGCTCTCCCTGAGACAATCATAACAATACCCTCAACCAGGGCAAATTTGGCCAATTTCACATTTGACATAGTAAGTAAACCTAACCTCTGTTCACAGGGAACATGTGAGAGGTGCAACTGTACAGCAATTAAACCCAAATTAAATCAAATGGTTTACTCTTTGACAGTAAATGTGTCTAAATTAGTCAGCTACATGTACCTTACAGACTGCTGCTTAAATTCAAACATGAGCCCAACATGTGTGCATCAGCCCATTATTTTATCAGTTAATTATATTGGCTGATATCAGCATGTTGCCGATAACAGATAGTTCATTTTAAAGCCAATATCGGCCAATACGATAATGTGCATCCCTAATCATAACGTGTGTTTTTTCTTCATAAGTGACAAAAACGAATTACTCTTTAGTAATTAAAGGCTTGTCTGTTGGCATAACAACCTTCAAATAATAATGCATTGTACCCAATCCTGCATGTCTGCTTTTAATATTCATAGATAAAGAAGGCTTTGAGGTCAGCTGTGTCATTCATGAGCTCAGATTGTAAAACAAAGACTTGCCCCCCCCCCCTTTAATTCACAGCTGTTTGCTGACATAATGAAGTCTTCCCCCAGCAACCACAGTCACCTTTATGTTATTCGTTTGGCCCACATCCCCTGCATTGCCGAACCTTCAGTAAGCCTGTATTATGTTGCTATGGAAATGCTTCTCAGGGCTGTCAAAAAGGTTCATTTGAGACCATTTAAGGCTTTATGCTAATGAAGCTAACCTGCTTAGGCTAATTAAACCTCTGAAAAGGAGGGATTTACACCAGAACTGTTCAGATCGAGGTTATTTTTCCAGGGCAGGTTTATATTCTCTGACTTTATTTTGGCGTCTCATGCGAGCCTGCGTACTACATCTGCACGGCACCTTAACATACCATGTTTACAATAGCTTGAAGTGAGCTTATGAATACATTATTAATGACTTCTTTGAAAGTCGCAGGGCTCACTGCTGCGAGCGTGGGAGGCGAGTTCCCTCAGTAGGAAGGAAGGATATCAGAGAGCCCCTCGTCCCCACCTTCACTGCTGAAGACATTTGAGCTACTTCTTTTTTAATCTTTCCTTTTCTCCTGCAAATATTTGAGACCTTCCTCTCTCTCTTTGGCCCTCAGCGCTCTGCAGAGTTCTCTCCTCTCTTCATATCCTTTTTTTTTTTATCCCATCTTCCTCCATCACATCTATCCCCACACGCTCATCCTGTTGTTTTTTACTCCTCTGCTCTGCTAATATCTCAAAATATGCTCTCCCCCCCTTGCATGCTCCATCCCCATCCCACCCTCTCCACACGACTGCACTCAATTCTCCAGTGTAGCCGTCAGAGTGCGTCTGGCTTTGTGTGTGTGTGTGTGTGTGTGTGTGTGTGTGTGTGTGTGTGTGTGTGTGTGTGTGTGTGTGTGTGTGTGTGTGTGTGTGTGTGTGTGTGTGTGTGTGTGTGTGTGTGTGTGTGTGTGTGTGTGTGTGTGTGTGTGTGTGTGTGTGTGTGTGTGTGTGCGCGCGCGTGCGTGTGCTAAGGTGAACACAGGGCTGGCCTATTTTTAGAAGCCGAGCCAGAGAGAAGAGGAGCAGAAATGATCCGCTTCCCTATAGTGAATGTAATCACGAAGAGCATCGAGTGCTGCAGCCCAGTTTTAAGAGTCAGAGGGATAAAGTGGGGGCAGGATGGGTTTGAAAGAGGTGCTAGTCTTCTCTCTAAATTATCATTGCTAATCTATTATAGTTGGAAACGAGCAAAACAGCCATTGTGTGAGTTTAATAATGATAGAAGCTGTGACAAGCTGGTCAAACACAGTGAGAGTTAAAAGCCACATGCTTTTATTGTGGTAGCTTCTTTCGAAGATGCTGCGTCTAGTGAAAAATAAAGACTGACTTTCTGAGACTTTAGAGCAAACAGTAAAAAACCCAAACCATGGAGTGAGAAATATTCCTCTGTACCTGAGTGCAGTTCATTTCTCTTCCCCGCTCCCTTGCTCTTCTACTCTCCTTGATTAGTTTGGAGAGTGAGAGGTGTGTGCGCGCCTGATGGCAGCGTCCCAGAGCGTGTCCGCTTACTCACTGTGCCAGACGAGTAAATGCTACTAATAGCTATCAGCACCACTTGTGAACTGTACATGTGGTTCCTCTGTTCGCTCTCCATGTCACTCTCTGTGGGAGCAACTAAAAGATGCTACATGGCAACAGATTTGACTTTTAGCTGTTTTATTTTCTTCTCTCAGACTTTGATTTCAGCCACACTCAGGGTTTAATCAGGGCTTTTTGTAGGGGGGGGGGGTGGATTGTTAAGTTGTGACTGCTGGCAGTGACAGTGCTCTAAGTACCAGGCTGTACTTGGAGGCTTTTGTTTTGGCATTAATAAGTGTTGCACTATGACGTCCTGCTCTTCAGCCTCTTGTTCCCCCTCTTTTTGGACATCAATAGATTGTCTGTGACATCAATATCCTGCTACAGTCTCTTCAAAACGGGCCTTTCATGCCCGCTAGTAATGTGTGGTCTGAAAGATTGCTTGAGTGCTGTAGGTTCTCTTTTTGCTCTTGGTCTAGTTTGCATGCTGGTGTGTGCTCAGTGACAGAATCAGAGACAGCAGCAGCAAAGATTCACTCGAGTCAGTCAGAAAGACTTGTACTGGCAGACGTCAAAGCAACCAAACCTGAAAAACAAGGAAACAAGTTGACGTTAATTTATTTCATGTCTGTGTAAAGGTCTACTTTAAATCTTACACAAAATAAATGCTTTCAGGTTCAATCGGCTCATGAACTGTGATCGTAAGACCAGAATGGAGTGGTATATCCTGCTTTTAATGCCACAATATGTTGTCTAAAACAGGGGTTCCCAAACTCTTCAGCCCGCGATCCCCAAAATATAGATGCCAAAGACTCACGACCCCCACTGTCCCTCAGAGTGATTTAATGTGGCTTCATTTAGCTGGTCTGCAGAAAATTAGCCCACCTTTATGAGCACGTGGCTGTGTTTGCTGTGCTGTTATGAATTAACCTACTGCTACTGATGCTTTTGATAATTAACTGTTCACTAACCCTAAACTTAGGAGTCATCTGGAAAGACAGAAAACTTATTACATGTTCTATTTTCTATTTTTTAAGGTTTTATTTCAAGTTTAGCAACTTTTGTTGATATTTTTTACTATAATGGGTAAAATTTACTATTTTTAGATACATTTTGTCATTCAACTTTTTTATTGCATTTGTTCTGTATTTCATTGTTCAACACAAGTTAACAAATTATATATAAGTAATACAAAACCAACAAAAAGAAGAAAAATTAATTAATACAAAAAATATAAAAAAAATAAACAAATAATAATAGTTGACAAACAAAAGAGAAGATAAAAATAAGAAAACAAGGTAATAAACAAAAATGAATGAATAATAATAATAATAATAATAATAATAAAAATAAAAATAATAATAATAATAATAATATATTTTTAGACAACTTAAAAAAACAAAACATTCTGGAAGACATCTCACAACCCCCCCATTTGTGTCTCGCGATCCACCAGGGGGTCCCCCTGACCCACACTTTGGGAACCCCTGGTCTAAAACAATAGTAGGATAATGACCAAATTTAAGATTTTATTTTTCCTTGAAGTAAATCAGAAAAAATGTGATCGTTTAGACTCTCATCTGTTAACCTGTGTACCTCCATGACTGAGATTAGCAGTCACTCACAACCAGAGCTCCAGGGGATGAAAGATGTAGAGACACAGTGATCATCCGGGTCAAAGTGGCTTGATAATCTGAGTACGTTAACCAACAACTGAGGCGGAATTATGACCCCAGTAAGAAATATGGTGATGTAGAGAGTAATGATTGAAGATAGCAAGCCCAAAAAATGCTAACATTAAAATAATATATTCCTATGGTCCTCAAAGAAGACGCTTCCAAGAGATTAATATTAGACTGTGTGAGTTTGTTAGCCCATTACCAGAGCGTCATCCAGCTTACATCCATCTCTCTAGAAATCAAGCTTGAAAAGGTAGGGTTGTCTTATAATTGGGGTCGTCATTTATGGGATCATTTGGGTAGCAATCTTAGTTTGAGCCCTTTTCAAAATCCAAGTCACAAAGTGCTTCCCAAAGGCAGGTGAATAAAAAAAGCTGGTGACAAAATCACATGTGCAAGCAAAGATCAAGAAGTATTTCGGGCCATAAAGCTCAACTAGACGTGCCTTTGTAGCAACAGCAGCATCCTCTTGAGTTTTCGTCTAGCATTTGGAACAAGGGACAACAAAACTCTGCCTGAGGATCTTTACATACCCGTCGAATCATGTGATACTAAGAGGTCAGACACAGCTTGGAGAAAGCCCAGGCAGTCTTGAGAGTGATCAGTAAAATCTTGAATTCTGAGTTCAAAAGTTTGTAGTGTTCGATCGATCAAGGAAGAATATTTTGCTCAGGGAACTCAAAGCTATGAATATTATAAATGAACCATGTGCAGCTCATAAACAGACTGTCATCCAGAGCCCTTTTTTCTCTGATTGTCATGTGTATCTCAAAATAATCCGCTCAAATATGACCATGATGTAAGAGGTGAGTGAAACAGAATACTCTTCAGCATCAGCACCGTCTGGAAGGAAAAAGATGGTTTGAAATATGTCAGGGCGCTAGGTAGATTATCCCACTACATATGATGATGTGCCATATGCTCATCTCATCAGGCCCTCTTATTTTATTCAGCGAGTGAAGTTGCCTTTAACCTGCAGAGAGAGAAAGTGTGAAAATAAGCCTCTACATGCCTAACACTGAAGTCATTCTCAAAATAATGAATAAATTAAGGAAAAGTCTGCAGAAATATTTCACAATGTTGCATAATTGTGTGTTGATTTGATTTAAGTAAGTTATTTTTTATCCAAGACAAACAATGTCCGTTGAGATTCTTCAAACCGTTTATTAGTATTCTCACTGTTACAGTTTCTTTGGTCCATTAAAATATATTCAAATTAATCCAATACAGAATCTAACAAAGTATTTAAACCAGTAAACCATGGATTACCTAATACTGACATGCACACAGTCAATTCACAATTGAGTTTTGCCTCAATTCCCATACCTGATTGCAAACACGTGAACACCTGAGCCAAGCTAAATTAATATCCATCTCAGGCTACATTTGCTGCAGAGAGGATGGAATTAATGACTGAGTCAAATCAAGGCCACAGTTGATAGACCAGATTAAGCCAATAAAATGATACCCTTCAATAACAGGCTTGAAGGCAAGCCCCTTCATGGTGACTTGCTGCTGTAGATAACATAAAACTATCCATTAGAACAGCAATTTTAGAGCTGTAGGATATGTATACCTGCGATGTCATTTTCTGTAAAGGCAAATGTCAGACTCCAAAACAGCATGACAATTTCATCTGAGTACAGCCAACAGTTATGCTGTTACATGTTATAACAATGTTATTACATTTTGCTACAATGCTATAACAATGGAATGATAACTCAATGACAAATTGAGTTATTACAGAATTATTTCAGAAATGGAATTTGCATGTGTTTAACATTGTAGGTTGGATATCCTTGCATTCAGGCTGAAAGCTCATATCTCCAAAACCACTGCTTTTCAGGAAATTCAAAAATATGTGTTTTGGAAATAAGTGAAATAACCTGACTTGGAATAAAGTAGTTAGGTAGTGATGCTAATGTAAGCTGAACAAAGTTGCATTTGAATTCTTCAAAAAGTAGAACAGGGGAAAGGTAGGTGCCAGTTTAAACATTGTCTGACAAGTTTGAGAATGAGTCAATTTGTATTTATTTTGTATCAAATTATAGCAAAAGTCATCTCAGGACACTTATCAAAGACTACATTCACACTGTTGGCAAGACTTGCTCCAATCATTTTTTTTCTTACCTTATGTGATTCAAACCTGACTTTTTAATAACAGTTTGAACATTACAAGTCCCATGAAATCAGTTTTTTTTTTTCTGAAAATATTTGGGCCACCCTCTTATGTGGGCCTAAATAAGTCAGATCTTTTGCAAAGTGGCCTCAGATGGACAGCTGGGTCGGAATGCAGGCAGCTTTAACGTCACTCTTGAGCAATACTTGTCACAGTTCTAGCTGCGTGGGCAGGAGTTCAAGTCATTTGCACACAAACAGTCATCATCCAAATTTTGACTTTCTCCTCTATTCCTCCATTTTTCTGCTGTTAAAACCATACAGCGTGTGACACATAGACAGCATAAAATATAGACGTAGCATCCGTGACGTCACCCATCTCTTTCTGAAGCGCTGTTTTGAGACCAATCGGCGGCGGCAGCCATATTGCTGCTGTCGAGTGATTGTGACATAAAGAGGCGGATTGTGAGCCTCCTAGCCAACAGCTACAGCGTTCCCGCAGTCAGCTGTGCCTCTCATTTGAAGACTCATAATCTCAATATCTTCAAACTTGTCGCGTTAGAAAAAAATTAAACCCCCCTACAGTGTATTCCGATCAAGAAATGAGCTATCCAGACTACACTGGTCTTTTGTACCAGGCTGTAAACATGTTTATTTCTGCTGTAAAGATCGGCTTTTTTGAATTGGTGTGTGTGTGGTTTCCGGTACTTCCGGAGCCAGCTTCAAGCGGCTCCTTGATGAACTGCAGTTTTTAGCACTTCCGCATTGGACTCATATTTTTAGACTGGAGGTTGCCGCTTGCTGTTTTTTACCCAACATGATTTTATCATGAACAACTACTTAGCAACAATTGGCAAAAGCAGCATAGAAAATGGTCCTTTTATGGGCAGAACCAGATTCATTGCCAACTGGATGGGCCAAGAAAGTCAACAGAGGGAGACAGGCAAAGACAGATGTGTACTATTGGCATTTATAAGTATAGTAATGATACCGCTGCATTAGAGCAATCAGCCTTTAATGATCTTCTTAGCTCCACTAATGATGATTTGTTGTGTTAGATGTAACTCATGGTCACTGCTCAGTGTATTCTTAATGTACAAACTGTGCTCTGAGAGTTGCATTAGTTTGAACTGCAGTCTTTGTATATGTCCAGGGCCCAAACTCTCCCCTCTCTGTGGTAAATCCACCCTGACCCCTAAGCCCACACACTAAAAGCCTGCTCAAGGGTCACACATAAGCCTGTGAAGTACAGAGTCGGTTAGCTACATAGAGACCTCAGATGGTCAGGGTGGCGAGACGGCGCTGAAGTGATTCTGTCTGGTGAGTGATACTGCATCGAGGCTACAGAATTGGATTGTGGGGGTTGGCCCACTAATCAATTCGCTCCACTGCGAGCCGCCAGCGGGGCGTCCACATTACATCCACAGACCGAGCCCGCTTCTGACACCACAAAGAGGAAAGCGGATATGGGTCCGTGAGTGTCTGTCGGCCCTCTCGGGTTTGTACAGGAGAGTTTTAGATGGGCAGATAGTATGACAGATTGGGTGTCTCCTGATCTGTTAATGTATCATGTAGTCCAGAGCCTGTGTACAGTAGACAGGCAGCTACATTACACAGTATTTAAATCCACTGTGTCATTTTAAATGCTCAGTGCTCTGCAGGGGAATGTGTCAAAAAGTGAAGCGTTGGAAATGTTTCAAGGTGATTTGCATATTTATATCCTGTATCCTGGCTGGTGCATGGAGCCATGCTTGATCTCCTGCTGTGCACATGTAACGCCACACTCACCTTGAAAGTTAACCCTCTGTTATTATTTTATTTCTGCTTTGTTTTGTTAAGCTCTCTCTCTTTTTTTTAAAGCTCCTGTGAGAACTTTTGAGCTAGTTATGAAACTGACTGAAATTAATATTGATGCCTCTCTAGTATGGCCCACAAAATCAAACCATGAGCATAAAGATAAAGGACTTAAAGAACTACTTACATTTAGTTATGTTCAATATCTGAAACTGCTGCCATGGGGTAGGTATCAGACAAATTGATGGACTCTGCTGAGACAGACTTATTACATTTCACATGACATGTTTGACCTTTCAAAGGAAGCAAGGTGAGACTCTATATTAGATAAACACTGCGTACACATGTGTAGGGCAAAATAAGCAGAGATAAGGGGTATCAATTTGTTTACAGGGGGGTGCCAAAACCAACACAAACCCAAAGTTACAGGAGAATTAAATTGTGAGGAAACACCTGTATACCTATTTGAAAATCAGTAAAGGTGCATTTCGATCAAGAGTTCCGGGGTCTTTCAGACCCCAAAACTACTTTACCTGGAACTAAAAGGTTCTGTGCCCCCATTGTTGTCTATGTTTCGACCGCAGGGCTGAAGACCCGGGTAGATGCAAATTAGGCCAGTGACACCACAGAAGCAGACGGACAGGCAGGTATCTCAACAGTTAGGGTGCTTCTCAAAGCTCTAAACGTCCATCCTCGCGTCTCTTCCTCGCGTCTCTTCCTCGTGTCTTAGTCCCGCCCACCAGAGGTGCGAGGAAATGAAACCAGAGGAGAGAGGAGAGAGGATATTTGTATTTAGAGAAATGAGACGTCCCCTCCTACTGTTACAAGCTGCTATATCAAGTGAATCACAGCTTCTTCTTTTGAAAAATACACACACATAAAAAAAAAAGATAGAACAAATTAAAGAAGGAGATATCAAGTGAATCACAGATGTGTGTGATATTGTGGACGACAGGCGGAATAAAAACACTGCGGTTAATCTACTAATCAGACACGTTCAGCATTCCAGGCCCTGACCCCCAAAAGCCCCGGGACTTATGAAAAGTACTACCCCCCTAGCAAGGCCTTTTTAGGGGGGAGATTATCTACCCCTGAACTAAATTTAGACCCTAGTTCCACCGGTCGAAACGCATATAGTTCAGGGTTAAAGTCCCTAGTTCCGGGGTAAAGTTCCTCCTGTCAAAAAACGCCTTAAGGCTGCTTCTTAGTTGGATGATTTAACCGCTCATATTTTTTTCTGTTATTTTTTTTCTTTGGGTTTGTTTGATTTCCTCCAGTTATTAGATTTTCTCACTATATCTAGCACTGTAGTTTTAAATATAGAATTGTAGTATGTCTCCTCACTGTATGTGCTTGTCTCCTTCCTCCATGTATACACTCATCAATATTGGCTTAAATATCTACCTGAAAGAAGGGATTGTAATGCATCCTACATGACCATATATGAAAGTTAGCTATTATATGTCATTGTCAGTGTTCGACAGTAACAGTGCTACAAATAGCATTTAGAGTCACTCGTAGCTTAACTCATGACATTTTAGGAGTAGCTTGCCCAACTTTGTCATTGACCCTCATGATTCAGGACTGGTGGTGTTCCACAGTATCCTGTTTCATTCACTGTTCACCTGTGAAATATGTCATATGAGAAATGCAGAGTGGAGATAGTCCCCAAAGCTCGGAGAGTTCATCAAGCGTGTGTTTTTACTGTGCAAAAGGCTTCATTTCAGAGTGCTCTCTTCAAGTCCTTGAGGCAGGGTTGGAAGTAGATTTTCAGGTTTTTAGATGAGTGTTTTTTCAATATTACTATAAATGTCAAACTGTTTTTGAATATTTAGAAGTAGGTGTAAATTTGAATATGTGAACAGCTTCACTACATCTCCCTGTTTTTCTCTTGCTCCTCCTCAGAACGCTGTGAACTTTGTGGACGACAGTTTCCCCCCGGGACCTCGCTCCGTCGGCTTCCCAGAGGGCGACAGCGTCCAGCAGAGAATCAAAAAGTGGCTCCGTCCCCATGAGATCAACTGCAGCAACTTCAAAGACCGGGGCGTCAAGTGGTCCGTCTTTCGCACGCCGCGGCCCTCTGACATCCTACAAGGCCTACTCGGGAACTGCTGGTGAGCTGTCAGAGCCCAATGTACCCAGACACACATTCACTCTTACAGTACTATTTTAGAGACACACAACTTACTCACAAAAGACTTTGAAAAGGTAGGAGAGTACAGGATAATTCACTTCCTAGGGCCTGGTAACAAGAATAGCTAAAGATACCCAAAGTCAGAAGACATTTTTCAGTCGGTTCAGTCCCTGTGAAAGGTCAGCCGGATATAACACAGTCAACAGAAAACATTACACACCGCTGTGGTTTTTTGTCTGAGTCTGCTTCAGATGAATTCTGCAGCCTAAAGCTAGCAGAGACAGAGATGGAGACAGTGACAGAGAGGCGGTGAAACAGTAAGTAAAGAAAGAGGAGGCGAGAAACTGAAAAATTGGAAGGCAGAGCGTTAAATGAAAGAAGGGAGCTGGGTGTAGTTGGACAGATGCACAGATACACCTGACAGGGAGATTATTCACAGAGCTGCAAGTCTGGACACACACTTTATCTCTCTGCCCTTGTTCTGTGTGTCCTTTTGGGTGTGTGTGTGTGTGTGTGCTGCCATCCACCAACAAGAGTCACTCACAAAGTTGTCTCAACACAACTTTTCGCTCCATCGCCAGCGCACACGGCTTATCAAAAATAACCCTCCCCTGAGCCGAATCCTCTCACTCACGACAGGATGTAACCCTAATTCATGTGTTTCTCTCTCACACACACACATACATACACACGCACTCTTGTCCTAATAAACCAGCCAACAAACCCAGCTCCCCCCAGCCAGCCAATGGCAGTAGAAGAAAGTAGTGCTGCTCGCCCTTGTCCTTGACTACAGCTCCAACACAAGCTGACATCAGAGTCACATAATGACAGGGCTAATTGGATTTTTATTTGATTTTATTGTAGCTGATTGGTTTTTCATCAGAGGGCTGAAAGGGCTGATCGCCCTCGCTCAACTGACACTTTAACAGATGGAATATGGCTATAATGATACACATTTCCAAGTGCACACAAAAGAGTTTCGGTCTTTAAACCCCAGCAGTGTTAACACACATTGACGGCTGTAATGAAAGGGATTATTACTGTCATCTGTGGACAGAGTGGAAGTTCTACTTGGGGAAAAGTAGCTACTGAGTTGGTTAAATCTGAGTTGACTCATCATAAAGAGCATAAAATACAGAGTAAAATCAGCAATGAGTCAGCACCATACAGGCAAGTATCTCTGAACCCATAGGCTATTTTTGACGATGTATATCTCTGGGAATGATTGCCAGCTTCTCCGTATTTCCGGTTTAGCCAGCAGTTAGCAATAAATGTCAATCCAATTAGCAACTTTAGAAGCAACTGTGTCCACATTCAGAGCAAAAATAATTTCACCCCTCAAGATATGTCTGCATAATAATAATAATAATAATAACAATAATACCTTTATTTGTATAGCACTTTTCAATACAAGTAACAAAGTGCTTCACAAAAATAATAAAAACACAATAAAAGCAGAGAAGCAATAAAAGCATACAGACGGTAAAAGCAGAGATACAACGTTAAAGATTAAAATAAATTCACAAAATAAAAGCTTTACTATAAAAGTGTGTCTTGAGTAGTGAAATAAAATGAGGGACTGACTCTGCAAGTCTGATTTCCTCTGGCAGGCCGTTCCACAGTTGGGGGGCTTTGACAGCAAAGGCCCTGTCCCCTTTAGTTTTTAGTCTAGACCGTGGAGCAGCAAGCAGAGCACTGCCAGTCAGAGGATCTCAGACTGCGTCCCGGTTTATTGGGGGATAAAAGCTCAGCTATGTATTGAGGGGCGAGTCCATGTTGTGCTTTCAAAGTGATTAAAAGTATCTTAAAATCGATCCTAAAAACAACAGTGTAGGGATGCTAAAATTGGGGTGATATGGGAAAATCTTGTAGTTCCAGTTAAAAGCCGAGCTGCTGCATTTTGAACTGTCTGAAGTCGGTGGATTGATTTTTGGTTGAGAAAGGAGTATAGTGAGTTGCAGTAGTCAAGGCGGGAGGAAATAAAAGCGTGAATGAGTTTTTCTAAGTTTTTGGGTGACACAATGGACTTTACCTTTGAAATGTCTCTGAACTGATAAAAACAGGACTGGAAAACTTTCTTGATCTGTGGCTCAAAACATAAGTCCTGGTCAAAGATGGCTCCAAGATTCCTTGCTGATGTTTTGAAGGGGATTGCTAAATGATCTAGGTTGGGCATGATGAGGGTTCGTTTTGCTGCTGGGCCAATTAGAATGATTTCTGATTTATTGTTATTGAGTAGAAGGAAGTAGTCTGCCATCCATGATTTTATTTCTTCACCATTTCTTGGTTATCACACCTGGAGTAGTCACCAGTCATCTGTTTCTGTAAGTCTCAGTTTTGCTGTAAATAGTAGGTAACACAGAAGCTTCACTCTGGCTCACTTCAGCAGCATGAACCCGACAACAGGTCTTAAATTTGCTGAAATTAATTTGTCCTCAAAAGGAGAAGAAGGCAATTAATAAAAAATGTAAATTATGAGTCTGCAATCAAAGATTAGAGTGAGCATGCCGATATTATTTCTGGCAGACCTCGACATTTTTTAGCTGTGTTATCACTTTTGTTTGATCACTTTGTACACTTTCAAATGAACTAATCTTCACTTTTAAATATATTCTTTTTAAGTTGGACTCTGTTGTCCCAAGATGCGTGTGTCCCCATGTGAGGAATTAGCATTTTCAGATGTTTAAGGATTTTTGAATAACTAATTTCACTTTCAAGCTAATTAGCAGAGGCGAGTCGGTTTGTCTTTGCTGCGGGGTGAATTAAATGTTATAGGGAGGCAACCAGAAGGCATAGATGCTCAGCTCATCAAATGTGCTTGATTATTAAAGAGTGCAAATATAAGTACAAAAACTACCTTTCATAAGTATATCAAGAACCCTGCGGAAAAAGGTGTTTTTAATTTAATATCATCAGTCTCGCTGCTTTTTGTTCTTTTCTCTGACAGTGTCTGTCAGTCCACATACCCAACTTCATCCTCTGCTTGTCTTCTTGTTTGACTAAAGCAGATATCCATTCATCTGCCCACCTGTCTGTCACAATCAGCTGGTCATTCATGTCTTTTCATCTCCCATTTGTTTCACTGCTCGATTCAGATTGTCTTTGTTTCAGTCACATCTCGTTCATTCACCCATCTGTCCCGCCTGATCTGGTGTTTCATTTTCCAATTCAATGAGTTTTATTCTCTTCCCCCCCTCAGGTTTCTGAGTGCGCTGGCAGTGTTGGCGGAGCGTCCAGAGCTGGTAGAGAGGGTGATGATCACCAGGACCATCTGTACAGAGGGGGCTTACCAGGTTCGGTTGTGCAAAGACGGGACGTGGACGACCGTACTGGTTGATGACATGCTGCCCTGTGACGACTACGGCTACCTCCTGTTCTCTCAGGTCAGGAAAAGAGGGAATGTATAGACACTTTCATACAAAAAGAGGCTCTGGGGACCCTGCAGAATGAAAATAGAGATGGAAATAAAATGTATGTATTAAAGGTGACATATCATGCAAAATCGACTTTTTAATGGTTCTCTACCTGAAATATGTGTCCCTGGCATGTCTACAAACCCCCCGAGAATGAAAAAAATCCATTCTGCCCCTTTTTTGATTTCTGCACCTTTCTATAAATGTGTGTGAAACGAGCCGTTTCAGACTTCCGTGTTTTTGTTACGTCACAACAATATCCGGTCTGTCACGGAGTCAGAGCTTGGAGCTTGTTCAGCCCATAGACTGTATAAAATAATACTGAATCCCTCCCCCGTTTTTCATTCCCTGCACAAATGTGTGCTAACAAGGAGCTTAGGAGGGAGGCGTGCTAGTTGTAGGCTGTCTTAATAAACACAAAGGTCAGTTTTACTCCCCACGTCTGCAGATTTGAAGATCTAGTGGATGATTTTTATTTATCATGGATAAGTGCTAGCGCTAGTTAGCATAGCCACATAGCTACATGTCGTAGCTGTAGCTGTGTACCAAGACACACGTCGACATACTGATAAATAAAACAATAAGAAACACAGAATCTGTGACCAATGGTTCAGAAAGGTCCTGCTGCAGGCACCTCTCCATCAGGATCAGATTCTGGATCAAATTCAGAGGGTTGAAGTAATGCGATCTGTGAGCAGCCGTGTATATTCAGCCAACATGTAAACATTAGATCAACGTTCTGGAGAGCCGAGGCCACATCCACTTCCTGAGGGGGCGTGGTCAGAGGGAAAACACGCTGTTCTGAGTAGGTCTAAAGAAGAGGGCTTTTCAGGCATGCCAAAATCTGATTTCAAAGTGTTTTTTTGAGCGTAAACTTTAAAGACATGTTTTGGGGACATCTTAGACCAATATATATTGATGAAAAAAGCGTGATATGTCACCTTTAAAGGAGAATGAGGATCAAAGCAAAAAGAAAGAAATGCAAACTATGCAGTCTATACATCCTCTTACTTATTATAACCTTTACTCACAGCATGTTTGTTTTGGGTGTGGTTTCAGTACGACTGGATTTGTGAAAAAAATAAAGTTTATAATCCATTTGCTTCCAGAGGGAGCCATGCAACGTCTTTAAAAATGCCTCAGATGATGTCAGATGAAGAGTATGTAAGAAGCTGCTAAACAACACCTGAATCAGGGACTTAATGTTGGCAGTGGGAATTGCATTATGGGTAAATTAAATTGAAAACAAAAGGGGACAGGGCGTTCACAGTGAGGGGTCCGACACTCTGGAACCATCTGCCCGAGGAGATTAGGTCTGCTGAGTCAGTAAGCTCTTTTAGGGGAATTTTATGTCTTTTAAAATATGTTTTATTTCTTTATCTTGACTTGTGTGTTTTTACGATCTGCCTATTTTATTTTGCTGTCCATGTAAAGCACCTTGTAACTTGATTTTTGAAAAGTGCTCTACTAATAAAATTATTGTTATTAAAATTATTATTATCATAATGTAGGCACTGGGCTACAGGCAGGAAAGAAAACGCCTGCTTGAGGTTTGCAACCAAATCATTTTAAAGAAGCTGCTAAACAATACACAACACCTGAACTTGTGACTGTTCTGTTGTTGACAGAGGTTGCATTGTGGGTAATGTAGGCACCAGTTTGAAAAGGAAGAGAAATGCCATGTGTATCCCTTAGCAAATTTTGTACAACTACATATGCAAAAATGAAAATGCAGGAAACTTGGCAGAGCCTAATGGCAAGTCTCAAGGGGTGAGCTCTCTGTCCCCTTGTTTCCTGCTTATCACTTCTTTGTGGGGGTAGCAGCCAGAGCATCTACGAACAAAATGCATCTAAGATCGGACTGTGTGTGAAAGGGATTGCATTATGGGTGTTGTAGGCATCAGGTTTTGACATGGGAGGAGCATGTGTAATAAAAGAAGACTGTTTTTATTGATGATTTTGAAGCAGGAGGGCATCTGTAACATGCGTTGTACGTTTTCAGCAAAGTTATATCCACCCTGCTGATGGAGTAGCAGCCTTACATCAATGTAATATTCACTTCTTATTATAAATGCAAGTTGATTCATTATTTATATTTTAACCACAAGTGTGTCTCATGGAATTTCATTGAGGAGGATTGTTCCTGAAGTGATCGTTAATCAACAGCCAGCTACAGGACAAATGAAGCATTGTAGTACAACACATGTTTAAGCATGTAAGAAAGAGAGCAGGGTAATGAGATAAGATGACCAAATCAAACAAAGCCTTTTTTATCAGGTTACTGTGAACAAATTCAGAGCAAACACTTCCTCGTGTGTGTGTGTGTGAGCTCTAACATGACTGAGACATGACTAATATCCCCCTCTTCTCTTTCTCATCATTCCAGGCCCAGAGGAAGCAGCTATGGGTGGCGCTGATTGAAAAAGCTCTTGCAAAACTCCACGGCTCTTACTTTGCCCTGCAGGCGGGGCGTGCCATCGAGGGCCTGGCCACTCTGACCGGGGCACCGTGTGACTCCCTGATGCTGCAGGTCAGCTCCACCAACCCCCGAGAGGAGCCCATCGACACGGACCTCATCTGGGCCAAGATGCTCAGCTCCAAGGAGGCAGGGTGAGAGAGGGAGGGTGTAACCTTTATTATCCCCAGCTCCCCTGAGCTTTTGCAGCAACATGAGATAACTATTAGAACTCTAAAGGGGCCAAACTGCAGGTCCCTATGCCAGCATTCCTGTAGTTTCATGTCGTATATTAAAGGGGAACTGAGCAGGACAATCATGAAAACTTTCACATAGTTACTGAGCAGAGGATCAACCAGAACCTCACAGACCTAGACAAACTCTCTTAAATATAGATTATGTATTTGGACAAATAATCAAGATCGTGAATCCTTTGACTTACATTGAGTTGTCCTCTTCTTTTAGCTTTCTGATGGGTGCATCTTGTGGAGGAGGGAACATGAAGGTGGACGATGTTGTCTACGAGTCTCTGGGTCTACGGCCTCGACACGCCTATTCCGTCCTAGATGTTCGGGATGTCCAGGGTTACAGGTATGAACAGAGAGAGAGGAAGGAAAGATTACCTGCATGTCTTTCCATCTTTCTATCAGATCATCTAGTTTCTTTGTGTGTCTGTTGTTCTGCTCTGGTTTCCATCTTACATCTATTATTCAAAGAGAGGATTGTGACTTCAACGTAAAATTAAATGAAACAAAAGTGAACTACTAACTGTACCGTCTGTTGGCGGTCTGCCCACATTTTGCTTTTAAGAATAATGTTCATTCACCTCAGTGAAGCAGCCTTTTTAGAGTGAAGTTATAAAATAAAAGGTATTCAGTCTTATTTATGTTTTCCACAGGCAAAGTGTGCTTCAAGCACTTTTAAAGATTTGACAGGCATGGAATATCCTGGTCGCACCATTGGTGCAAAAGTCAAACCGAAGATGTGACATAAATGATTGGGTTCTTTGGTGTAAAATTGATGGATTGTGTACTTAAAGCTCCCGTTAGGAGTTTATAACCGGTTAGGAAGCAGTCTGAAATTGACACTGATGCCTCTTTATGACCAACAGAAGAAAACAAGACTGTGAGCGACGAGAGTGATGATTTCTGTGTTGTGACTTTTAACGCCTGAAACTGCTACGAGGGGGTAGGTGTCAGAGCAGACAGTTGACAGCACTCTAAAGACACAGCCTTTTCATTTACACTTTCAGCAGCAGATATTCACAATGAGGGACACATTTGAGTGCTAAGAGAAGGCAGGGTGGGATTTTTGAAAAAAGAAACACCAAAGGACAAGATCAGATGTACATCTTTGCCCACAGAGGGCGCCAAAGTCAACACAAACTGACTCCCGTAGTGATGCTTAGCAAGATGCATTTATTGGCTTTGTTTGTATTCCTGTAGCTTGAGGTTGGAAACATAGATGTGTGCAGTTCAGTCTTTAAACTACTATTGTTTTTTAATCTTAGCAAGAACTTTGATGAATTGAAGAATCAGGAACTGCAAATTCAAGATTTGACTGGCTTTTCTGTCTGTGTAACAACAGCATGACTTTTGTTGTATTCAGAGGGTTGAAGCATCACTTAAATGGCAAGACAACAAACAATTAATTCAGTCAAAAGATTGAAGAACATGACAATAATTTAAAAGATAAAAAACACAAAGGGAAAGATAAGAAAATAAAATATTAACGAGATCAATCGCACTCTGATGTCAAACATCAGTGATCATACATCCGAAGACAGCTGCTTTGTAAAAATGGAGAAAACGTGCTACAAATCTAATTGACTCTCTTTTCTAATACTTTTATCCATCTAAGAGAACAAGCAATCAATTTATGAACGTACATCTCCCCCTTTATGTCTACTCCTCCCGTACCTGACATGAGGAAGGTCTATACACAGGCTCTCTTTAGATAGACACTCATACACATATACAGAGATGCTTTCAAACTTTATTGACTCAGACGCAGTTTCCCATTTGATGCTTAAAGTTTATTATCATATTTAAGTGCTGTATCATCATCATTTTGACCCATTACGTCATCTAAAATCCTCCTCCAAGCAAGGCTCATGAGCTGTGAATACTGATTTGCAAAGAGAAAAACTCAAATGTGCAACTTTAAAAACATATACAAATGAAGAGGGGGAGAGACAAACAGAAGGGGTGGGGGAACAATGCTTTGCAGCTGTGTGCACAGAGCAGAGGCACACAGGTGTGTGCAGGGGTGTCGCCAGGAATTCTGGGCCCCCTGAAATCTCAGTGGGCCCCATCACCACAGCCAACCCCATCACCACAGCCAACCCCATCACCACAGCCAACCCCATCACCATAGCCAACCCTACAAAATAAAACAGTGCTGCTTTAATACTGGTTTATATATATATAAATATATGCTTCAAACTATCCTGGTTAACTGACTCCATTCTTTGAGTCTTTTTATTTTTTACATTTCTCTAAATGTAACTGCACAATATTGACCTTCCCTGTCCAACTCTTTAAACAAGATTATTTGAAGCCAAGTGACTTGATGATTAACAACAAGGGGGAATTATTTAGGATAATCTAACCTCATGAAGTAAAATAAAACTCTAAAAACCTGCAGTTTACTTTCAATCAGATTCAGCCACACTTGATGCTCTGAAAATATGACCCACTTTAGTCATGAGACACGCATCTCACGGAGCTGGAAAGAAATTCCTAAAAGGAACTCTGAATGTTTGTTTATTTATTCAGACAATTTTAGGTATCTTATTGCAGTTATAACAAAACAAAGAAAAGCGTAGTAGAAAACACATTTTATTTTAGGCCATTAAGGGCCCCCCTCCCCACCTGGGCCCTAGGTAGTTAGTCCCACTTTTACCCCCACTACGACGCCCCTGTGTAAGAGTGTCTATGTACAGTATGTATGGGAAGGGCTAAGGGAGGCAGCATGATCTGATTGCAGTAGTTTGAGATTTAATACTAAAAAAAAGGGATACAGCAGAGCACAACTGAGATGATCAAAGAACAGAACACAAAATAAACTGAAGTTAGATTCAACATCCAAAAAAAGGTGAGTCATTGGGATTAGATTTATTAATTTATCACAAAGCCTGAAATGAATGAGAGGAATGTTTTTAAATAATGTTGTATATTAAAGAGAGGTTTGAAATTAGAATACGGAATACGGAAAATATGTCCAGAACTGAGTGAGTAGTAGTTTCTTCTTCTCCTACATCTCTCATTCATGACTGTATTAAACCTCACTTTGAATTCAATGATTAAAACAGTGTTCATCACTGGGAATGGCATGAAAAGCATCTTCTAAAACCAGCCCCTCCTCAGATTTGAGTTTATATTTTCATGTAATAGACATTGATGAAAATGCATCGTAAATTTGACATGGATTGAAAAGATGCGTGCTCAGGGAGGAGATTTCTTCAATGATTCAGAGGTAACAGGGGTAGAGGCTTGTTGTCAATAGAGAACAGGTGCATGCTGCTTCCATCTGATCGCTTTGATCATGATAGCATTGTGAGTCAACACAATAGAACCCTCTTCTGTCCTACCTGTGGGAGGAAGTTGAGAGGAGCCGTAAATCCCACATGCAATTTGCTCGAGAGCCACACAGAGCCACTTTAATTTACTGCCATGGAGCAATCGGAGTGGAAGATTGGGACTCAGCTCTTGATCTAAAATGAGTTGGAGTCCTCCTGCTGGTGGCCTGGAGGAGATGAAACAGAAGCAGCTTGGAAACACTGATTCACCTGCATGATTTTTTTTCTCGACAGTGGGGACCCCTCTATGTTTTTCTATGGTAAGCTCTTCACTGCAAGAAGGAGGCAGTCAAATGAAATGGGTTGTTAAAAAGCAGGCCATCATCCATAAGAGGAGCAATATCAGTGCAGAGATCTGGATACAGCACGCACTTTAACTTGACCCTCTTGTTGGATTCTTCTGTCCGTTAACAAATGTCTCTTCCTGCTTGTCATCTGTTTCAGGTTGTTGCGGCTGCGCAACCCGTGGGGTCGCTTCTCATGGAATGGCAACTGGTCGGACGAGTGGACGGATTGGCCGCAGCACCTGCGTCACGAGCTGATGGCTCACGGGAGCAGCGAGGGCGTCTTCTGGATGGAGTACACCGACTTTATAAAGTAAGAATCATGTTTAATGTGGAGCGTTTTTTAAGTTTGAACTGTTTTTGTGTCTTTGTTTTCTACTTTTCTGAAATGGTTTCAGGGTTTGTTTACCTTTTGAAACTGGGTGCAGATGCGACAATGATGACATCACTTAAACTTAAACATTTCTCTTACCCCCTGTTCATGGATTTGGTCATCTTAAAGTGTCGCTCAGCTGCTTAGCTGCTCCTTTATCACAAACTTCTTCATCGAAAATATTTTTTTATATCCCTTATGTCAGGCACGTCCAAAGTACAGCCCGGGGGCCAATCGCGGCCCAAGGTCCATTTAATTATTGCCCTAAGCTTCCATCTTAAATTGTGTTATTTATAGCACAGATATTAATCACAATCTGAATCATCTGTACACTTGCAGTTTCTTTCAAGCGTACAAACAAAACTAAAGTCGATCCAGAAACGTCTCAAAACGCTTCATATGGACTACTTTTATAAGATCAAAGCTCTGGATATTCTGCAAGAATATAATTAGGAGGAAACACAAGAACTCTTAAGTTTACAGGTTTTTCAAATTAATGTTTTTATCATGATGTGAAAATGTTCATGGTGAACTCTTAAAGTTCAGAAGACACAAAAGAGGACACAAGACAAGATCAAAATTATGAAATTGTGCAGAAAAGGCAAAATTTGGTGCATAAAAATAGTTCAGAATGCGGGACAAGAATTATTTAGTTCTTAAAATGTTGTCTGCTGGTCAGAAAAGTCTTAAAAACCACATGAAATAGAAGTGTGATGAAATCCAGATCTGATCCTGCCATAGGAAAATAATGATACAATATTTTTTCCCACATGTCCCGACCCTAATGAAAAACATTTTCCTCCAGAAGAAGATAAAGTTTGCTAATGTTTACGTGGCTTGTGGAGAACAGAGGACTACCTAGTTACTGTTTTATTGAGAAAAAATGTTAAATAATTGTAAATAAATAGATATTTCCTATATAACTTTTATGATTCCTGAGTCTCAGTCAGAGCCAATGGCCCTCAGGTTTTCTGACAACATCAAATGTGGCTGTCTTTGAAAAAAGTTTGGACACCACTGCCTTATGTCATTTATTGGAATCAAAAACAATATTTTCATGTAAATATGCACAAAAAAATCTAATTTCTGAGCTGTAATGATTTAGAGAGGATGGTAAATGGACTGTGTTTGTATAGCATTTTCTCTAGTGATCTGACCACTCATAGGGCTTTTACATGACACAGCACATTTGCACAGCACATTCACACACAGATGGCAGAGGCTGCTTTGTTAAAAGCACATCGTATTAACCAATCCCATCCACACACTGGCACAGCCACCGGGGGCATCTCTGGGTTAAGCATCTTGCCATAGGACACCTCAGCACACGAACAGCAGGAGCTGGGCCAATTGAGGGACGACCCTACTGACTCCGCCTCCTAATGTTGGCAGCTCATCCTTAAGAACAGTACCTTTACAAAAACATGCTCAAAGAGAAATTTTGACATTTGTAAATTGGATTCACTCCAAATCTAAATAGGTGTATTCTTGGCTCATGCTACACTATGCTAAGTTTACAACAAAAAGGAATTACCATGATACCTCTCTGAAAACATCACTACCTCTGCATTGTTCTAAACTTTCCAAATGTCCTGTAATCATCTCATGATAGTCACATAATCTGCCACAGATGACGATTGGCTCAGTAATCTATGCCTTTGTGGATTTAGCTGACCATCTGGTATTGACACCAAACAGAGTGACAGCCTTGTTTTTGTTGTTGATTTGAGTACGTTGTGTTTGTTGACATGTGCATCATACATTTGTTCCCCACACCATGGTGTTGTTATGACATTGTGTTTTCTTTTTTTTTTCTCCTTGTGGTTGCCTTTGTTGTCGGAGGATTTGGCAGGCCGAGGTTCAGACTCGTCATGGCTCTCAATCTGTCTTGTCATATTAGAAGAATCCTGTCACTCAGTCACTCACAGCATTCTGTGTTGACTGATGCTTTTTTCTGGATGGTCTTCTGTGTATGCTAACATACCTCACCTGATACCCAGCCAGTCATTTTCCTTAACTCAACCGGGGGTCAGGTTGCGGTAGTAGCAGGTTAAGCAAGTCAACTCAGACATCCTTCTCCCCAGCAACACTGTCTAGCCCCTCCCAGGAGATTCAAAGGCTATCCTAAACCAGATAGGATATATAGTTCCTTCAGTGAGCACGGGGCCTACCCTGAGTCATCTGAGAGGTATCCTAATCAGCTGCCAAAACCACCTAACTGGCTCCTTTTGAATGCACCTCATATATGTTTGAGAAAATCAGAATAAAAGCTAAACTCCTTCCACCAAGGCAAACCACATTTTTCATAAATAGACAATTAAGAAGTTTATTTTACTGTCTTGCCTAACGCAGGCACATAAACACTGAAGATTCTTAAGAAAACATCATTCCAAACCAACTTCAACCAAAGTTTGGAACAAGACTTGATTATTAAAGTGTGGCCTTTTATGTATTTGAATCTTATTCTGTTTAAATTATTCTATTTTTTATCTTTTTCAGTTTAATCTTTCATTTATTCATACTCATTATTTATTCATCTTTATTTTTCTGTCTCTTTAACAGCTTTTCAGTCTTCTGTGAGATACTTTGGATCATATAAAAACAGAACTGATAAACTGTCTTTATAGTTGATTTAGGGCTGTCGAAATTGACGTGATAATAACGAGTTAATTCAGATTATCCTTAATGCCAATAATTTATTTGACGCAGGATTAATGCGCGCACGTTCTGTGTATGACCCTCGGTCCACCCCGTAGTTTGGGAAATCAGGAGTCGATACTGCAGTAACATAACATTATGGATGACAAGCAGAAATTAATAAAGAGGGTGTTTTTAGTGGCAAGTTCAGCTTTAAAGCACTGCCAGATGGTTCTCTGGACAAGACCAAAGTTATCTGCATTTACTGACGATGTGAATTCAGTTACCACCGGAGTACGTCGAGTCTCAAATACCACTTGCTGGCCAAGCATACAGTAGCAGCAGAGAGCCCCCCTCCCCCTCGCCAGAGGCAGACCACGCTGGAAAGTTTGCAACGGAGACGCATGGACAATGCGTCTGTTGTTATGATGCATGAGCTCAACCACTTTGTGTTGAGCTCATGCATCATAACATAACTCAAAATGTTTAATTTTGAACAGATAAAAAAACGTACGATCAATTTGAGATTAATCAGCAGTTAACTATGGACAACCATAGGATTAATTGTGATTAAATATTTTAATCGATTGACAGCCCTACTTTGATTGTAAATCGACAAACCATATCGGCCTTATTAAAAAGCTCAAATAAGAGTTGTAGTGGGACTCTGCTTACCTGTATGAAAGATGCAACTCAAAGTTTTTATGATAAGTAGGTTGACTGTACAAATGAAGAAAAGGAACATAACTGAATAAAAAAGGTGAATTTAACGGTTGTTTAATTGTGAAAACTCACCCGCTTTCCATTCAGATTTGAAGACATGAATCCAAAAGTATAAGTCTATAAAACGTTACTGCAGCAAAATCTGTCACGAGATTCATCTTATTTCTATTTGTGAAGATTTGTCAGTTTTAAATCAGAATCCTGACAGGGGGAGCAGGACCCCGGTCTTGTCTCACCCTGAAGGCTACAAAGGTAGTCTCTGAGAGTCCACTGTTGGAACACTTCCATGGCAACAGATTTTTAACAGCCTCATTTTGGTACTAATTAGCATTATACTCAACATCTCAATTCATGGTCAGGTCAAAATAGTAGCCTGCTTATTTATTATCATTCACATTAAAATGAACATTTCCATCAATGGTCGAGTTTGGGAAGTTGACCGGGCCTTCTGCAGGAATACTTAGGTTGACTTTTCTGTCCTCACACATTTAATAGTTTTGCTTTTAACACTTCTTCTTATGGTTTAAGTTACTTTTTAGAGATCAGCAGCTTAGAAATGCTCTCGTCTAGTTCGCTACGTTTCAAGTGGTGGCACCAACATTGTGGAACGCTCTTCCTGTAAATATTCGTTCAGCTGTCTCTGTTGTCACTTTTAAAAAACTCTTAAAGACACATTTATTTAAACAGGCCTTCGACTCACCTTGTACAGGCTAATGTTTTAATTATGCTACTGTCTGTTTCTTTTACTGTTTAATGTTTATGATTTCATTTGAATATTTTTCCTGTGAAGCACATTGTGTATTTTATTCTATGAAAGGTGCTATACTAAATAAAATGTACTTACTTGCTTACTGTTGCCTGGAATGCAGGGCAGGAGTGTGCTCCACAAAGAGGGTTTGGGCCAAGTAGCTCCTCAGGCTGCTCTCACACCTGCGTCCAGTAAGGACTCTGAGAAGTAAAATGTTTTGCCCCAATGATAACCAACTGAGAAAGTTAATGGGAACATTTTTGCCACAGTGTCAACAGGTGGAGGTGAAATGTGTCCAACTTCTTTGCGTGGGTTAATTTGATCTAACATGTGTGATCAGGTTGTTCCTGGCATCCCTTTTGCTTTTGAGAATGAATCATAGTTTTTGGGTTTTGACCAATCAGAGTCAAGAATTTAACACGTGTAATAAATGTTAGTGAAAACATGATTTAAGACTAGCAATAAGTGAGCTCAGTGATGTCCACCACATAAGAATACTTGTCTCAAATGAATGGAGTGTGTGTATCGGTTATTTATGCTCCCTGTGTCTAACAAAATCCGAGTTGCATTAAGTCCAGGAGGATCAATAACATAGCCGCCCTCCTGTACAACTCAAACCTGAAAAATATATTTGTTCCACACCAGAATCCCATCCGTCTTCTGACTGTTTATTGTTTTCCCTGACAGGAAAATAATCTCAGCTCTCTGCTGTATGACAAACCTATAGCCTTCTTTGAAAAAGAAAAAGTAGTCAGCTTGTTGGAGAAACATCAAGGCGCTCACGCTGACTCATATTCACAAAGCAGACAAAGAACTGATGTTGGTTATTAAAACCATTTCAGAAAGACATGACGAGCAACTGCAGATTTATTTATCTGTAAGGATCAAAACCTGCTGTGAAACTTCAACCTCGTCTTCCTCTTTTCTTCCTGATTGTCAAGAAGACAAAAGCCCCATGTAAGACAGATGTCAGAGCCAGGTGAAGAAGTGATGAAACACTGAAATACAGTCTCAAAGTGTGAAAGAGAACGTCTCCTTAGGGCTTGGGCTTTGAAGAACGAGGTCTGATATGTTAGCGAGGTAAATGCTGTTTGTACAGCAGCACCTACAGAGGCTAAGCTACTGTTAAAGAGCTGTTTGTGCTGCATACAAAAAGGCTTCACAGGAGCAGCAGCAGGTCAAATTTTCTCTCTCTGCAATCCTTTGTATGCTTAGAAAGGCTTCTCGTTTGTCTTCTCTCACAGATACTTTGACTCTGTGGACATCTGTAAGATCCACTCAGACTGGCAGGAAGTGAGGCTGCAAGGCTGCTTCCCCAGCAAGGCGAGCGGGCCGGTCACCGTCACAGCGCTCACCGTGCTCGAGAGGACGGCGTTGGAGTTTGCTCTTTTTCAGGAGGGAAGCAGGTAAACAGGACGAGGATGTATATTCATTTGTTTTTGCTCACATTATACGAAGAAAATATGACTTGTAGGAGAAGGAAATATACTGTGCAAAAATATTGTTACAACAAAGTATCATGGTTTCGTTTTCACAATTATATATCAGTTTTCCTACCCTTCACATTAATATATTAAACTGATTAAAAACGTCCATATCTTTCCCTCAAATTATTTTAATCACAACATCTCTGCTGCCGTAAATGTCACTGCTCAGCTACTATGTGCAAGCAAAAGACAGAGCAGAGGTCGGTAACAGAGAGCATAGGCGGTTCTAGCCCATTTTGGGGGGGGGGCTGAAATACATCCATTGAATCCCAGCACCCCTAAAATTTATGAGATTTTTAATTTACTTTAACTATATGTCCTTTTTAACCAGCTAGAAAAGTTTCAAAACCATACAGTATTTGGTTGAAACATAATATTTTAACAACAAAAATACAGCAGCTCCACTGCATTTTACATGTTGTGCATTGCATTTTAAATAAAAGTCCAAAAAATAACTCCAATGTCAATTTTTGGTATTTTTGGTACCCACTATGGGGGGCTGGTTTACTCCATAAACATACATACTGTGTATGTATATGTTGAGGAGCTGCTGTATCAAAATGAGTTATCTTTCCCCAGAAATTAGGGTTACCATATGTTTCTTTTATGATTCCAATCCATTTCTCTTTTGGGATTTGATGGTTTAGTCACAGACCTTCCCAAAAAGTGTTGTACTTTTCTTTCACAAATGTGGGAATGAAATTGCATTAAAATGTACAAAACAGTGAAATTTATCTTGCCCGGCTCAGCACCCCTAAACATCCGATCTAAAATTGCCCATGATAGAGAGGGAGTGAAGAGAGTGAGCACTGATTATGAAAGCAAAGTGCTGAAAGAGAGAAACAGAGCATGATTTTTTAAATGTTTCAAAGCAGTGACACATTGAAGAATTTAAAAACACGTCCACAGTTCCACACAAACGTGCAGGAAGGAGCTGGGTTTCGTTTGTACGCAGCCACCCTTCATCTGCCTGCTGTGTGTCTCTGCTTTGCCATCAGTCACACACGCAGCTCCTCCTCACACACGGAAACTGTCTCTGTCAGACCTGACATTTTCTCTATCTCTGTGGCCCATCTTTCAGCAAACACAATTGTTTTCTGCTGCAATCTTCCTGTGATTTTTCTCTGTGGTAAACATTTGTTTGCTCTCTCCCTCCATATTGCATTATGCAAGGGTGGTTTGACATCAGTCAGTTTTTTTTTCTTTTGCTATTTAAAGCAGTATACCCAGTAAGGGAATTAGGTCCCTGACCTCTCCACAACCCCTGCGGCAGAATTCAGATGAATTACAATATATTGAAGGGATAAAAGGATTGCATTGCACATAGAGATCTGAATCGTCTGTCTTCTTCTATACATTGCATACACCAATTTTGCTCACACTTATATTAAAGACTTAATTTGTCCTCCTTTCCAGGCGGTCCGACACGGCCGACAGCCACCTGCTGGACCTCTGTATCATGGTGTTCCGAGCCTCCCTAGGTAGCGGCAACAAGCTGACTCTGGGCCGCTTGTTGGCGCACAGCAAGCGAGCGGTGAAGAAGTTTGTCGGCTGCGATGTGATGCTGGAGCCAGGGGAGTACGCCGTCGTCTGCTGCGCCTTCAATCACTGGCAGATGAATGTTAGCGCGACAGGAGGTCCACCCACACCCGGTAGGTGTTCCGACACAATGTGCATCAGCAGGGCTTCTGTGTCTCCCCTTTTTGATTTGTTAATTTGCTTATTTATCGAGAGAGCCAGTCAGTTGTGTCTCAGAGTCAATCCGAACATCAGTATCCTTCGACCTAAATAATGTAGGGTCTGTAGGATTCTACTGATAATGCAGAAGAATGCTGAATTTCAGAAGTGATCTGGTGTCTGATCATAGACTGAATAGTTTTAATCCCAGCGTTTCAGTGTACACTAGCTGTGTACAGTTCATGAGGAGAGCAGAGGAGCAGAACGTAATTCCATGTAATGCAATCCTGGAACTCATCAGTGGTCATCTAACAAAGGTTTATCTTTTATTGACCTCTCTGAATAGACATATGCATGTAAGCACAGCAAGTGTGCTCTTACACGTTGCCTCCCAACTCCATCTCACTTGTTGCATTGCAAATAAGACTGTAAACAATGATAGTCTAAGGAGAGGGTCATGGTCTTAACCACGTATCCCCAAAAGTATGCGTTATTACCATGACTACATGAAAAGAAGTTGCATTTAGCTATTTGGCTATTTTGGACTCGGCTAGAGCATCAACATGACTGCCCTTTCCCTGCTGTGGGAGTGGGAGTTTGAGCTGCTGCTGATCTATTTCGGTGTCGGGTTAATGAGCATAGGAGGAGGAGTTTTATGGCTTGAGATAATGCCACAGATCCATCATTTAGCATTGTATTTACAGCTTTTGATAACAAATAGATACATCTCATTTAAGGTAGAGTTTATTCGCTCAGTGCTTGCTGTGATATTAAGAGTTCTGCAAGGTTATAGCAGCCATGAAGGGATGGGCTAAACTGATTGTCTCATGTGCTGTTGAGATGTAACTCAAAGCATGTCTTACAACAATATGAGCTGTCTTTTGAGCAAGGTTTTTTAAGTTATTGTAGTGTATTTTTCTATATTCTCATTTAAACCTCTCCTCTCACACACACATTAGTGTGAGTATCATATTACACCTGCAGGCTTGTGGAAGCATTGGGGAGGCCAAACGTGGCCATTGCAAGATAAGGGATGTAAATCTCCCTATGCACCTGCGCACAGCCACAGTTTGTGACTGGGAGAGCACTTGCGCCTTCCCATGTCTCCAATGGTACATTGGAAAGTCCCTGTCAGTAGTTTTATAAGGGCAACCCCTCTCCCTACTAAGATGCCGAGAGATGGGTCCAATGATCCAGTCACATTTGTTTTCAATTAGGGTTCATGACTCGGTCATGGTTGTTTTCGACACAGACTCACCAACATTCGGCACCTATATCTCCCAGTGAGTGGGATGATGTAGCTGTCAGTTGTTGCCCATACCATAGGAAGAATTATGGTCATGATGTCCAATCAAAATGTTGTAAAATGAAGATAAGGCATGTCTTTAAGACCTTTTGTGCCAAACATTCCCACTACTCTTTTCTATAAAAATCACTGTAACGTCTTTGTTCTTGAGTTGGTCTGCGGTAGAGGATCAGCTCACTTTGTTCAGATGCATGTGTGAATAAAGTTTTTCTTGGATTTAACTTCAGCTGGACTCCTGGAGTTATTTGAACTTAACATTTTTTTCTTCAAGGAAGACTCAACACTTCAAATATTTTTTGAGAAAGTGAACTTAGATTGAGACCAGGCAAAGTTTTTTTTGAAATTATTACACTTCATTATGGAGGCTTACTTTCTCTTAGATCTTTGTGGATGCCGAATGAAACTTTCAAAATCCATGCAAACTAAAAGTTTCTCACCGCTTCAACGTACCTCATCAATGTTAGTTTTCATCTGAAAACTCTTCTCAATGATCCGATGTCTTCTTTCCAGTCTCAAGCCCCACCAGCGGAGCAGCGCGGCGGCCGAGCCAGGACTTCCCCGGATACATCCTCGCCATCTACAGCTCCAGACAGGTGATGGTGGAGCAGGTGGAGGCGACCGCCACCACGCTAGCCGACGCCATCATCCTCCTGACAGAAAACAAAGGCGAGAGACACGAGGTGAGAGCAACAAACCCATCCAGGCTTGTGTTAAAAATCTGTTATTGCTTCCTCACTCCACAGCTCTCACTGCTGCGTCTGCCCTCACATCACCCTGTCTCACACCTAGACACAATACACACATACACATGCACGCACACACGCAGGCACGCACACACGCACGCACGCACGCACGCACGCACGCATGCACGCACACACACACACACACACACACACACACACACACACACACACACACACACAGTTTGTTCATCTCTGAATATATTATATATGCTTGTGAAGCCAGAGAATGCTTGCAGCTCTGTAAGCCACTTTGAGATAACGCTTTAGATTTCCTCAGCAGAGTCTCGAATCCCATTCTGCTTTTACACATGAGAGTGCGTGCTCTGCACATTATCTCTCCTACACACACAGATATACACACACACACATACACACACATACACACACACAGCCAAGGAAGCAAATTATTCTGGCTCTCCTGAAAAGCGCTCCATGAAAGTGGCTGGTATTTTAGAGGATGATGGAGCTTTTTAAACACTTGAGATCATCTTTGTTAAGTCTTTCAGCTCTCCAGAAGTCCACTGTTCCGGGTAGGTGGGCCGAGCACTCATGAGTGCACGGCTGACACTACACGAAGAGCAGTGTTTTAACAGTTGTGGTTTGAAAGACGTATTAATAAATAATCTGAGCAGTTCTCAGTCATAAAACAAGAGCACATAAGTGTTATTCCTTTTGGTCCATTAAAGAAAACGGCTTCTCTTTTACTCGCTGTTATTCAAGTGTCAGACTGCCAGAAACCTATCAGTCTCTCTGCAGATAGAGGCCCCGACAGACCAGAATGCAGTGCAGCCTTGAGATATGTTGTATCGGAGGAAAAACCTCTTTAACCATGGTGTACTATCAGATGATATATCACACTCTAAACCCTCCACACTTTGGGCACACGTAAAACGTGCTCTTAGAATACAAACTGGAAGATGAGCAGAGAAATTAAACACACAAGATGAACTACATGAGCTCTCATTTAATCTGCATACACAAATACTATGCAGTACCATGGGCACTAACTTCACTCACTGCATGTCAAGGGGTCATTAGTTGGTTAAACACAAACATGTGAAATGCAAGTCTACCTCAAACAACAACACGTGGCACATTAAAGGGTTTGTGCTAATTAAAAAAGGCCTTTATTTTACATTGCAGTTATGTTAAAAAGCAATGACTAAGGGTTTTTTAAAGGACAGCTGTTGGCAGTGGCTTGCAAACTTTTATGTCTTTTAATAATTGAAGAAGCAGGATGGTTCTTCTTGAATGTACAAGCCTAATGGTCAGAAACAAGGAAGTGATGCCCCCCCCACAAATCAAGACCTGAGGTATAGAGGCTTCAACTGTCTTTGTACCAGGCTGTGAACCAGTTTAATTCTCCTGCAGACAAGGGTTTCAACCAAGCAGCAACCTCAGGTCTCAAACTATGAGGCCCATGCGGAAGTGTTATAAACTGCAGTTCCTCGAGTGTCCACTTGAGGCTGGCTCCGAAAGTACCGGAAACCACATACACACCCATTCAAAAAACACAATCCTTACAGTTACAATAAACATGTTTACAACCCGGTACAAAACGGTTTTGATCTGATTAGCTAATTTCTCTATCGGCACCATAGACTGTATAAATAATGGACGTAGTATCTGTGACGTCACCCATCTGTTCCTGAGCGCTGTTTTAAGCCATCGGCGGCAGCAGCCATATTGGAAATGCGGAACTCAACCAGGCAGAGTGTGAGGTAAAGGGGCGGAGTTTGAGCCTCCTAGCCAACAGCTATGTGTTCCCGTCCAGGAGTCAAGTCAGTCATGTCCTTATTTGGGCAAAAACTCAAAATCTTAATATCTTCTGAACCGTCGCGTTAGAAAAAAAATCACCTCCCGTACAGTGTGTGCCGATAGAAAGATTAGCTACGTAGGACCAAGTCGTTTTTTGACTCAGGCTGTAAACATGTTTATTAATGCTGCAAAGATCGTCTTTTGTGAATTCGGATATACAGTGGGGCAAAAAAGTATTTAGTCAACCACTGATTTTGCAAGTTCTCCCACTTAAAAAGATGAGAGAGGTCTATAATTTTCATCAGAGGTACACTTCAACTATGAGAGACAAAATTTTAAAAAGAATCCAGGAAATCACATTGGAGGATTTTTAAAGAATTTATCTGTAAATTATGGTGGAAAATAAGTATTTGGTCACCCACAAACAAGCAAGATTTCTGTCTCTCACAGACCTGTAACTTCTTCTTTAAGAAGCTCTTCTGTCCTCCACTCGTTACCTGTATTAATGGCACCTGTTTGAACTGGTTATCTGTATAAAAGACACCTGTCCACAGCCTCAAACAGTCAGACTCCAAACTCAACCATGGCCAAGACCAAAGAGCTGTCGAAGGAAACCAGGAAGAAAATTGTGGACCTGCACCAGGCTGGGAAGAGTGAATCTACAATAGGCAAGCAGGTTGGTGTGAATAAATCAACTGTGGGAGCATTGTAAGAAAATGGAAGATATACAAGACCATTGATAATCTCCCACGATCTGGGGCCCCACGCAAGATCTCATCCCCTGGGGTCAAATTGATCATGAGAACAGTGAGCAAAAATCCCAGAACTACACAGAGGGACCTGATGAATGACCTGCAGAGAGCTGGGACCAAAGTAACAAAGGCTACCATCAGTAACACACTACGCCGAGAGAGACTCAAATCCTGCAGCACCAGGCGTGTCCCCCTACTTAAGCCAGTACAAGTCCAGGCCCGTCTTAAGTTTGCCAGAGATCATATGGATGATCCAGAAGAGGATTGGGAGAATATCATGTGGTCAGATGAAACCAAAATAGAACTTTTTGGTAAAAACTCAACTCGTCGTGTTTGGAGGAAGAAGAATGTTGAGTTGCATCCCAAGAACACCATACCTACCGTGAAGCATGGGGGTGGAAACCTCATGCTTTGGGGCTGTTTTTCTGCAAAGGGGACAGGACGACTGATCCATGTTAAGGGAAGAATGAACGGGGCCATGTATCGTGAGATTTTAAGCCAAAACCTCCTTCCATCAGTGAGAGCATTGAAGATGAAACGTGGCTGGGTCTTCCAGCATGACAATGATCCCAAGCACATCGCTCAGGCAACAAAGGAGTGGCTCCGTAAAAAGCATTTCAAGGTCCTGGAGTGGCCTAGCCAGTCTCCAGACCTCAACCCCATAGAAAATTTGTGGAGGGAGTTGAAAGTCCGTGTTGCCCAGCGACAGCCCCAAAACATCTCTGCTCTAGAGGAGATCTGCATGGAGGAATGGGCCAAAATACCAGCTACAGTGTGTGCAAACCTGGTGAAGACTTACAGGAAACGTTTGACCTCTGTCATTGCCAACAAAGGTTATGTTACAAAGTATTGAGTTGAACTTTTGTTATTGACCAAATACTTATTTTCCACCATAATTTACAAATAAATTCTTTACAATGTGATTTCCTGGATTTTTTTTTCACACTTTGTCTCTTATAGTTGAAGTGTACCTCTGATGAAAATTACAGACCTCTCTCATCTTTCTAAGTGGGAGAACTTGCAAAATCAGTGGCTGACTAAATACTTTTTTGCCCCACTGTATGTGGTTTATAACACTTCAGCATGGGCTTCATATTTTGAGGCTGGAGGTTGCCACTTGGTTGTAACAGACAAACAAATGACTCACCTTGAAATTTCACCACAGCTTTTTTTTGGCAGTGTGCCATATGACACCTACCCTGCAGCGGTGGTTGAAAGCATTAAAAATGAATGAAGTTGTCAGTTTTGTTGCAGATTGTTTGTTTGCATTTGTGAGTCACGTAGAGCCGCCACTTCTGATTTCTGTCAGTTTTAAAATGGGATAAAAACTCCTCCATAGGAGCTTTACTATACATAAGAGACACAATCACAGATAAAGAATTTCCCATATCCATCCACAACTCTATACTTCACATATACAAACTTCCCTTTACACATAAACCATTATACCACTTTTTTCCCTCTGTATTTCTGCAGTATTATTAAACCATTACTTAGTACAAAAAACTCCCCTAAACAAATATTAAGGTCATCCATAAGATGTGTTCCTTAATCCTGAAGTTATTCAGTGCCTCTCATTGGTCCAGAGCACCTGGATGTGTTTACTTTGGAGACACAGCGGAGATTTACCGCTCTGGACTTCTTGAGTCAATCACTTGATCATATGAATTTAAAGCTCCTGTGGGAAGCTATTAGCAGGTTATAAAAAAAGACAGAAATTAATATTGGTGCCCCTTTATGAGCTCCAGAAGCAAACCAGATCACCAGTATAAAAGTTGATTATCTCTTTATAGTTGTTTTTCATGTCTGAAACCACTACCAGGGGGAAGGTGTCAGCAGAAGTGATTAACTGTATGCTAAGGAAACAGCCTGTCTTTGCACAGTTACCAAAGTGAAGAGTCTCAGTGAGTGATTCATTAGGCTGTTAAAAGAAGGAAGGATATATTTTGGGTTATAAAAAACTATCTATACATCTTCTGGTCAAAATCAGCAAATAGATGAGAGGTACTGTTTTGTCCACAGGGGGAACTAAACTGATGTAAACAACAAGTTACTCACAGGAGCTTTAAATTACATACGTTTTCTAGTTTAGGAAATTCGTCATTATAGCAGTACAGGTTTGATAGAGGGGTCCTGACTTACATGTTATTTGTTTGTGTGTGTGCTCCCAGGGGCGCGAGGGTATGACGTGCTATTACCTGACTCATGGCTGGGCGGGGCTCATCGTGGTGGTTGAGAACCGCCACCCTAAATACTACCTCCACGTCTCCTGTGACTGCACTGACAGCTTCAACGTGGTGTCCACACGGGGAAGCCTCAAGACCATCGACAGCGTGCCACCTTTGCACAGGTACATACATGCAGAATTTGTGCACCTCACCCTCACCCTTCTCTCTCTCTCTTGCTTACAGTTACACGCCTACGGTTTTATGCTGCGTTGAAAGCAATAACCTAAACTGATCAGAAGTGCAGATATGAAATGCTCTGGGAACATTTGGTGCAGGTGCATCAACCATCCAATTTAGATTATATCTGCACACATATATGCACTAACTGTATATGACCAGCTATCTCAGAGGATTATCACACAATATTTCTTAATCTACCATATGCTCATCTCAGAACACATAAAACTGACTCTGCCTCTGTTGGTCTACAATTTTCTCTGCCCATTAAAGAAGATACAATACTGCAGGTCCTTCTCAACAGAGCACAGTGGAGCCGTCCACACATCATTATGTCTGTGACCCATGTAGAGACATCTTCAGCCTATCTCTATGTGAATTTACAACCTTATCCCTCCAACTTATGTCCCACAAAATGAGAAACAAACAACTGTAAAAAGTCACCAAGCACGAGGACCTTTAATGTCATTTTCTCTCATCATAGAAGAACATTGTGTAAGTTCACTCTCTTAAAAAAAGGCAGTGCTGCAACATCACAGCTATTACACAGTCATGTCTCAGGTAAAATGATTTTGCAGCTTAGTAAACGAATGCTTAAGACTGCAGAGGTGTGATTATCTTCTTCTCTCATTTGCTAATTTTCTTTCACCGTTTTGACTAATCTTGTTCCAAAATAGACTGAATCAGGAAACAGGATACGAAAGAGTGCTGATTAATCACCTTTTCATCTGCAAATCCCAGTTTTAGTCTTGCTGACGGAGACACTTTTCTAGTTAGTGTAACACTTTAAAAACATTAACAGGGGAGGAGGGGTCATAAAAGTTACACAGGACTTCCACCAGATCCGTGTCCAGTCTGTCTCGATCCACTGCAGTCTGGCTCCGTGCGTTCTCGTCCGTCAACACCCGTCGGTTGCTTTTTCGGAACGCAGCAAGGAGCAGGACCGCCGGACAGCTGGAGTCATGTGACCGAGGTTTTCCCACGGCAATCACTGAATCAAGGATTCTCCTCCTCCTCTCCTCGTCCATGTTGTCTTTACCAGCCTCTGAAAGCCTCTGACTTGATGACTCCAGGCCTGGCTCCGCTTTAAATTACATTACTTTGTCATAGTTAAGTTAAAAACGATCCAACGATAACACAGAATGTTTTATTCTGAAAATGAACCAGTTTTTTTATTTTGTTATGGTGCCTGACTTCCTGTCCTGCTCCATCTGCTCTGTGCTGAATTGATGCGTCGTGCTCCGGCATCCGGCAAAAGTAGAAGTCTTGCGTATCTGATCCGTTGCGTTTCGACCTGCCGGATCAGAGACGCAGCTGGAACACATCGGAGCGGATCCGGTGGGGGTTAACACATCGACTAGAATAGAAACCAATCAGATCCAGAGCCGTGACAGATCGGAGACGGACCGGACACGGATCTGGTGGAATTTGGCCTTTACTCTTTTTCCTGGTCATTCTGCCTTTTATGTTTTTATTTTTCACAGAATATATGAGTACAGACTCTCACCTACTACTTATTTTAAGAGAATAAAAAATGTTAAATTAAGATTATTAAGTAGTGAAGAACTAATACAGATCAAGCATCAAACACTAAACACTCACATGCTTAACTAAATACATGAACTCAGACAGTCATAATTAAAAACTACTTGAAAAGACAGTCATCAAAAATGTGCGAACGCATCTTGGCAACAGAAGCAACGTCTTCCTCCCTTCATTCAGGCAAGTTAGCAAGTTCTGAACACTGATTTAAAACTGTTAACAGCATTAAAAACTTTGGTTGTTGTGTGATCAGAATCAACAGTGGACTAAAGTTCTGCAGGATTCTGACGGGATCACAACCATTTCAGAGCACCTGGTCATGTCTGTGGCTACAAGCTATCAAACATGTTGACATATCTGCATGTCAAAGTCAAAATTCCAAATCTGTCTGGTCTGTCCTCACAAGAGGAGAAGATGCCACAGTTTGAAATGTTGAACAGAGGTCTCATGGGTCATTTCTGATGCATTCCAGGAATTCAGGAAATCTAACCGCTGTTGCACTTTTGCAACACGGCGTTGAGCAGATTTGTCACTCAGGTTGAAATGTTTAATCTAGAACATTTTGTTTGCAGCACTTGTGTGAAGATATCTGTTTAAAGATACAAATAGTCATCAGATTACTGATCACTGGCAGCAGTGTGCGTTCTGCCTGTTTTTGAATTCCACACAGATTGTTATTCCTATGTACACTTAAGCCTGCTGAAACATGATTGGTCAATACGACTCACTGTAAATGTGTGCTGAAATGAGCCGTTTCAGTTTTCAGTGTTTTTTTACGTCACGTGTTCCGGTCTGTAACGGAAGTCATAGCTTGTTCAGCCCTTGACTCTGCCTCTGTTTCTCATTACCTGCACAAATGTGTGCTAACAAGGAGCTTAGGAGGGAGGCGTGCTAGTTGTAGGCTGTCTTAATAAACACAAAGGTCGGTTTTACTCCCCATGTCTGCAGATTTGAAGATCTAGTGGATGATTTTTATTTTTCATGGAAAAGTGCTAGCGCTAGTGCGCATAGCGACATAGCTACATGTTCGTAGCTGTGTACCAAGACGCACGTTGACATACTGACAAATAAAACAACAAGAAACACAAAATCTGTGACCAATCCTTCAGAAAGGTCCTGCTGCAGGCGCCTCTCCGTCAGGATCAGATTCTGGATCAAATTCAGAGGGTGTAAGTAACGCGGGTCTGTGAGCAGCCATGTCTATGCATGCTACATGTAAACATTAGAACAACATGCTGGAGAACTGAGGCCAAATCCACTTCCTGAGGGGGCGTGGTCAGAGAGCTCATTGACATTTAAAGGCACAGACACTGAAAACAGCCTGTTCTGAGCAGGGCTGAAAAAGAGGGGTTTACAGGCATACCAAAATCTGATTTCAAAGTGTTTTATTGAGCAATAAACTTTAAAGACATGTTTTGGGGACCTCTTAGACCAATATAAATTGCTGAAAAAGAGCATAACGTGTCACCTTTAACTGAACCTAAACAGATTTAAAAACGGTGACAGCTGCTGAAGTTATTACTCCAATGCTCTCTGTCTCCCCCTGCAGGCAGGTGCTGGTGGTGCTCTCCCAGCTGGAAGGAAATGCCGGCTTCTCCATTACCCACCGCCTGGCTCACCGCAAAGCAGCCCAGGCCTCGCTGGGAGACTGGACCCCCACCAAGGCCACGCACAGCCCCCAGCTCACCCCAGACATTGACGGCCTGCACCGACCCAGGCCTCTATGACGAGCGCCCACACACTTACACACACACAGACTATAGTCCAATTAAGTGTCAGACCACTGGAAAACAAGGCGAGGGAGGGCAGGCGGTGTGTGCAGCCCTGAGACACGGAGAGAGATGGATGATACACACCTGAATGTAAAGCATTATGGGGCAGAATTTCTGTGCTTTAAAATGCTCCATAAATGCTAAAGTTTTCATCCGACCTTGCAAGATCTCTCCCTTGCCAAGTTGATGTGCCATGTCTGGATGAAATAAGGGAAGCGGGCTGAAAGCAGGCGGAACATTTTTCACCCAGGATCCAGTTCAGACTACTTAAAATGTTTTGGTACGAGCGCTGTACGTGGGACAGATGTCATCCCCTGCTCTCAGAGAAACAGGGTGGAGTGCCGTAACTACTGAGCCATTTACCCGGCCCACAACCTATGAGCCAATCACCTGTAAGGATCATACACTTAACCCTATATTGTCCACAAATACAGCTAATAAAGCAGGAGACTTCAGGGGGAGGTTATCTTGCTGTACGGTACTTCAAATGAGCCAACTTCTCCTTCACTCAAAGTCATACGTTATTTTTTTATTTGAGGATATACACATTGGTCTTATGTGTTTTATACACAACTTGTTTCCATCTTGTCCATATTTGTGTGGAAGAAGCCATTATTTACATTGTACTGTGTCTCCACACTCTCCATCACTGCAGTAATGTCCAGTGCCCCTCCTTTCCTCAGGACCAAACCCAGGGCCCAGTTGTTCATGAGTAATCTGATCACATTAAAGCTACCAGATCTTAAAATCAGGTTGGTCAAAAGAAACAAGAAGTTTATGAAACCAGAGAGATAATCAATTCTGGATTACCACATCCCAGGATTGGGATAACTGTGATCCCAAAACTCAGGTTTACCCTGATCGGATTGAGGCAGGATTACAAGAAAAAAATGTTGAAATTTTTTAGACTGGTCAAACAGAAAACATCTCTACAGGGTTGTTTCTAATTTAGATATTGTTTTTTAAGTTTAACAGCTACTTGCCGAATCACTATACTGATGTAACCCCGACACCTGGGATTGGCTCAAAATCCTCAGAACCCTGGATAGGATTAGCGGTAAAGATAATGGATGCATGGACAGACAGACATAGTAGATAAATAAGACTTTAAAGTTAAAAAAAATATTGAATAGCAAGCATAAAAAAAATGTGATCTAAATCAGATGTGAGGATCTTTCCGTTCATGTGGATTTTGGCGCGCCCTGTGGACAAAGTTTGTAGCATGACAAATCCATTCAGAGAACCCTGAATAAAACTTGGATAGACTACATGATCCTGGAAAGAAAACAAGGGAATTTTTGAATCTGAATTATTCTTATCCAGATTAAATCATTTAAACAACTGGGCCCGAACTTTCTGAAGTTAACTTGAGTTTGTTTAATCTTAAAGCTTGTGTTGCCCAGACAGCTGGAGTAGCATTTCTGCATCTTGCCAGCCTTGCTGTGGTGTAAAGAGCAGTGTGTCTGTTATGAAACTGTGGCACATAGTAATAGTATTCCCGCCTGCATGCTTCGATTCACTAACATTCAATTGTTGCTTTTTTTTTTTTTCATTCAGAGAAACAACCACTATGATATTATTTTTTCTGTCTCCATCTCACTTTAATTCATTTTCACTCAGCCTCAGTTTGGGGTCTAAACGCTGGAGGCGAGTCATTACTTGACCAGGTTTGGCGTTCTCCCCCTCAGGCATGGCACGCTGGCTTTACTCACACACTTCACTTTATATCTTTACTCATAAATCCACACTCGGGGAGCAACTTCCCTGCCTCTAGACGTGATAAAGGGTGAGTTAATGCTGCATCTTACACTCCTGTTTTGGTACTTGAAGGTCAGTGAGTATTTGTGTGTTCCTCACACTTTCGTTAGTTGTCGGTTTACGCCTAATCGTACTAAGAGGAGCTGTTTGAACAGTCACTTTGCCATGAGGGAGCTCTTAAGAGGAGCTATCGAGTTTACTTCAGGAGGTCAGGGACTGTTTTTTGTTTGCTCGGGTGCAGCACGAGCATCTGGGCTGCCCTCCCACAAGAATACACTGACGCCACATTAGCAGCAGCACCGCTATCCTTGTGTAATGACAAATTAGTGTTTTGTCAGACTGAGTGCAGACATAACAGGAGAAAGAAGGGACCCCTGAGACGTGTTGTGACACTGAGAGGGGTTTGGTTTAGTAGCAGCGCACTTCTTTTGTTTCAAAGGATGGTTGGCCTACAGCTGTTTTACAAAGGTCCCTTTTGCTTCTTTCTTTCTAATTCTCCAGTGTAAAAAAAAAAAAGCCATTAATCCTAAATCGTTTAGGATTTATCAGTCCACACATAGATGTTTTATCGGAGAGAAGGGAAAAAGTAATTTGGTACGGAAACAGGATGAAGGGGGAGACTGTGTCAGGAAAAAGTTGATGACTAACTCTTATGTGGTACAAACTTGGAAGCTGACAAGCAAAGTGTCTACAGTAAGTGTTCACACAGCTCACTTTGTAGTTGACATATATGTTAAATTTTTTTATGTCAAGATCATTCAGAGTTCAAACACTATGAGATGAATCAGTTCAGGTCTACAGGCTGTATATAACGATGGATGACATGTCTCGAACTCTTCCTGCTGTTCAAAAATGAAGCCAAAATGCTTGTTGCGATGGGTACTGACATATTGTGCTAATTATGACGTTGGAGCCAGGATTAATGCAGTAGGAATCAGCTGATGTAGCCACAATATTAAAGTCCCACCCCTTCTGCCTTTCCCCCCAAAAGAACACAAACATTTAAAGCTCCTGTTGGCAACTTTCAATTTGTTGATTGTTGTGCTCTCTATGGACAAAATGGTAGACCTTTTCTCTATGATTATTTTGTCCTGTACACGTGTAAGCAGTGTCTACTGAAAAAATATCATTCTGCAGATTTTTCAAAGTCTAATTCATCGCTTAGAGTAATCATTTGCCTTTGAAAATGTATCCGAAGGCTTGCAGCTCCTGAAGTTCCTGAGACCTACTCATTGGCAACGATAACAAGCACTAATGAAAATAATCTTAAAGAAATAATCCATCTGATTTCTGATGGCCTTAGCTGTTAGAAGTCATCCAGAGGCATCAGTGATTCATTTCAGTGTGTTTCATAACCAGCGAAAAAATCCTTACTGGAGCTTTAATTTACTGATTAAACAGTAGGATCCCTCAGGTCAGCACAGTCTATGGCGTAATGGTTTACTAAGTCGGCCCAAAGCAGACACTGAAGGTTAAATGAAGGTCAGTGACTTTTATTTAGGTGTTTGTTACCGAGGAGCAGTATTTGTCAACAAGCTGTCATTCATGGCGTTGCACTCCTTAGCCGTATCAAATAACAAATTACAACTCAACTTCTCAGAAAATGAAACACTTGTACTTAAATCAAGATGATAATGTGATTTTAAAATTAACAAATGTCCCATCTGCAATCATGGCGCAAGTGTGGTATGTGACCTGTACTGCAGCCAGTCAATAGGAGGAGCTTCAAGTGTTTTGGCTTCACTTTTGAAGCTGTCACGTCATCCATCTCCATATACAGTCTAACATATTCAACAAGTGCTGAAAGATGCATCTCACACATAATGTCCTTGTTGTTAAACAGCAGCACTGTGTCCCTAAGTTTGCAGTCTTACTTGTTGAAACTACTACAGCAGTGTAATGTTTCGAGGATGAAACACATCACTGAAAAAAACTGTAAATATATTTTCCAAAGAAACACAAATGTGTTACGACCACTTCCAGATGTCCTGCGTGAGTGCGTGTGTGATCAGCCATGTAGCTGTTATGAGAACTCGTCTAATTTATTTGTATAAGTGATTGCAGGCCTATTTTGTCTGATGAATATTGTCGAATACTGAATTGACAGGAAAAGGAATGTGATATTTTGTGGATTTAGTCTGACAAGAAACAAAACCTGCACTGAAACACCTGCAATGATAAGGCACCTCAAAAGCACTTGTCATTGCTGGATCACTTTACATTTACATGAGATTTTTTTTTTTTCTTATACCTTTATTTTTTTGTCATAATTGTCATTTTGGCTCCTACTGGTGTCCTAGAAACCCTCTTCTGTGAAGTTGTAGTGGTGACTCTTCTGTGCGTCTTGGGCGCCCCCTGCTGTTTGAAGAGGCTGCAGCCAGATGATAAAAAGCTGGTCATGAACTGACCAGCCTGCATACACACACACACACACACACACACACACACACACACACACACACACACACACACACACACACACACACACACACACACACACACACACACACACACACACAGAGCGCCTTTTCTCTCTCCTTTCCTCCTTTGTCGGGTTTCCTTTCTTCCTTGTAAATTGTACAGACGGCAAACTTAAGCCACTAAAGACTTTAAAAAATAGAAAAAAATGATCTGACCCTTTTAAAAATTGTAAAAAGAAATGAAAGTATGATAGCAGAAACAAAAAAAGGAAACCTAATGCTGAAAAAATGGAACTCTGATGAATGTGATATATATTTTATTGATCTTTTCTTGGGGGGGATATGAATATATGTGTACAAAAATATGTATGTTTAATTTTCAATCTCAGGTTCCAATGGACCAAATAAATTTTTTTAAATTAATAAGCAACAATTGTCATTATTATGAACAAACTGTTGATTGACTTGTTCACTGCACTTTTATTGATTCAAGACATCCACTATCTTATGTTTTTATCATTCCCTCCTCTCATTCCCGGCCTGTGAAGTGCCTCTTTACAGTGCCCTCTCCCTGGCAGAACAAGCATGTTTTTACAGAATATAGTTCTTTTATGTCATGTTAGTTTATTTGTTCATTTTCCTAGCTCCTGTTTCTCCAGTTTCTCCAGCTTCTCTGAACCCCTCTACCCCACTCTCCCTTTTCTAAAATTATACCTCCATCCTATCTTCTTTCTCCCAGGCAAACCCCCTCCCGTCACCAGTCCATCTCCCACTCAGCAGCCCCCCCTCCATATTAACCTCACACTCACTCCCTCTGCCGCAGGCCAAAAAGTCTCCCCACCATTCTGTCTCTGACCCCAGCAGAGACACCGCAGAAGACTCCCTGCATCCGGAGCTGTCGATCACCTCCCTCTTATCCTTGCCCTGAGAAGCAAGCAAACTTGAGAATTTTCTAGAAGGAACTCCACTCATCTGGAACCAAAGGTATGGCTGCTAAAAGATCCTCCCGCGCCTTGCTGTTGCAACATACTCAGAGTCTTCTTGTTAATGCATCATGCGGCAGGGTGAAAATGTGATAATGCCAGTCGAAGGACTTAGCATGCTAGAAACTTCACAGAGTCAAAAACCTGCCCTCTCCTGGGAAATCTGTTCATTTTCCAACCCTGTAGCTCCCTGCTCTTCTGCAGATACCAGGGAACTAATTAGATATAGTCCTTTCAATTTTAGTCTGCAGACATAATAAGGCTGAATCATTTCCTAGCAACACTTGGTATGAAATTGAAAAGATACAGGGCTCTAAAGTGGAGAGAAAGTTGTTTTTTTCACATGAAACTGGAATGAGCAGCGAAAAAGGAGTGTGTCAGCATGATGAAGTAAAGCTTTTATTTTTGAAGTTTTTTAAGGCTGTATGGAGTTTTCAAGGTTCAGGATAAACTGCTGCCCTTCAGAGACAGGTGGATATTTTAAATACAAATAGCTGGCTGTAGTAGTTAAGTTAAATATCAAATTTTAAAATACCTATAATAAGAAGATAGCATCCAGTAAAATAGGAGCCATGTGACTTACAGACATGAGCATGTGTGCATCTGATGATCATATTTCCCTGACCTCACATCAATAAATCATGTGACATGCAAGTGTCACCAACGAGGGGTAAAACAGGGTGAGGGGGGGGGGGGGTTTGGGAGAGAGAGCAGAGGAATGATGATGCAACTCTTAAAGCTTGTATGATATTTAGGTGATCCTCGTGTCATGAGAGATTCTGTCATCAGGGACATATTGTGTGTATATGTGTGAGAAAGAGTGTGTGCAAGTTACAGTACAAATGGTATCAAGGGTTTCAGCCTATATTTAGGGAAAGGTACCTACCTTGAGATAAACACAGCATAGGATGGGAAAGAATCTATGCTTTGTATGCTTTGCTGTAGCTAACTGAAAATCACATCCTTTGGATTTTCAAAATTAAAAATATGCAGAAGTTCACTTTGAGTATTTGTGTATACCTTTAAAGTGTTATCATTGGTTCTGAAATAGCCTTTGTTGCTCCTGGTAGTCCTGATGCATTATCACGAGTTGCATTTCAAACCTATATGGAGACTTCTCAAAGCAGTTTAAATCTTTGTTGTGTCAGAGCAGCTGTGCTTCTCTTGGTACTTGGGGTGCATTGTACACATTGCTCAGTGTGACTTAGGACTGTGTGACCTTCCACCCCATTTCCAGCCCTGCTGCTTTGCATTTGTCAAGTTTGACCTGACCGGTGTGTGTGTGTGTGTGTTTTATCTGTAGGTCACAGCACACACAGACTTGTGAAGCAATGAATCTGATATTGTATAACATTAAACATTGATGGGGAGTGTTGCTACAAGTAAGACAATGAAAAACCTTCCAGGTCCACAAAACCTGATTTTAAAGGCCTATTGGACAGCAAAAATTTAATAGAAACTAAAAATACATTGCAACATTATTTTATAAATATCAAAACCATCACAATAGCAATCATTTTATATGTTGATTGTGAGGTAAACCATAAAAATGTGGCGTTATGTGTTAAAAAGTAACTAAGTATTTCTGGTAGTGATTTCAATTTTGGAAATGCCTCACATAGGCTACTGCCTTGAATAAGTTATTGGGTACTAGCCAAAACAGTAGCATACACAGCAAATCATGACTTCTACTAGCATTGTTTTAGAGCAAAAAGAAGAACTGATACTTGTTAAACTATTACAAAAAACTAGCTACAGATACAGTTAGCTAGCTGAATGATGTTAGCTAGCTAAATTATATTAGCTAGCTGAATGATGTTAGCTAGCTGAGGGATGTTAGCTAGCTGAGCGATGTTGGTTAGCTGAGTGATTTTAGCTAGATGAGAAACAGTAGCTAGCTGATAGATAGGGTCTCAGCTAGCTAACATCACCCAACATCGTAAGTGTATTGTCAAATCTTCTTGTTGCCATCATTGTTCTGGAATAGGCTATTTCAAAAACACATTTACAGACACGGCAAAATATTCTGAAATTTAAAGAAAATACTGTTGGAACTTGGGGGAAGCAAAATTCTTGTTTTTTTTTTGTTGAAACATTTGGGTTTTCCTGACCTGCTTAAACAAAAGACATAATAAGCAGCAAGCTGTGCTGCTGCTGCTAATGCTAGTTTGTTTGTCTGTGTACAGCTACATGCAGGATTAGTTACACAGCCTAAAGCTGTTAAAATGACAATACTATTTATGTTTTTACTTAGTAAACAAGTAAGTCTGGGCATTGAGTTGGTATTAGATAGGAGAAAATGGTTGAGGTCATGGAGTACACCTGCACTTCACAGTAACAAGGTCAGAAGTAAAACCCCTTAAGTCCTTGAAAATAAAACATTTTGTTGGATGTTGTTTTTGTCCCTTAAACCTTTGAAATGTAAAAGAAAATAGTAATAATATTCTAAAGAGACTAACATTACATTGTTTATTTATTGAATTTTACCTTTACCAGGGAAAGTTAAAGGTCACAACATGGCATCCCAAATCCCAGCACCACCTCAGTCATATGCTCCAGGGACTGACAGCATCTTCTCTGACAAGTCAGGCTTTTACTCTATGGAATCCAATGTTCCTGGGCTCTCTAAGGTGATTCTCAACAAGCTCAACATGAAGGATTATGAGGAATACAGGTAATTACTACCTATACACATTTACTTGCATGAAATGTACTTGCATGAACAAATGTTCTAATGATGATGTACATTTCATCTCTTGAGCATGTCTTGTGCTTGGCAAATAAAGTGTCTGATTCTAACAGGGCTGCTCTTGAGGGACCAGCTAAAGGAATCAAGTTCCGCAACTACAAGGAGTTGTTTCAGAAGATGGAGGAGACTTTCAAGTTCTGCACCAGCTGCAACAAACTTCCCGAGCATCTCACAGAGGGACAGACGCTGAAGCGCTGTGTGAAGTGAGTGCAGAGCCATGAACTGACTGACTGCAGAAACAACCAATGAGCTCAGTGAAATGGGCGCTTGAGAATGAGTGATTGACAATATTCTGGATTAACTTGGATTAACATCAATCATTGTTGCCTACCAGAATATTTTAGGCCACTGAAACCTACACCACTCTCTGGTTAGCTCTATTATCACCCAGTCAGGATGCTGCTTGGACATTGTTGGCCAGTAGCTGTCATGTGTAGAGCATTACCAGTTGCTATTATATCGGTGGCAGATTCTGGACCACCAAGGTGAGGACAGCTCTAGTGAGGTGGACTTTAGCCAGTGGCAAATATAGCAAAGAGTCCTGACTATGATTCATCCCACTGCAACTCTGCAGCTTATCAAGAGTGGCTTAACACAATTTAATAATGTCAACAACACAGAGCTTTTCAAAGAGTGTGAGAATAAGGAGTGCAGTATAGTCTGCTGTGTATTCATGAGTGCTTCATAGCTTTGTGTCTCATTTTCCTCCTGGCTGTCTGCTTTCCCTTTCCCTTTCTTCCCTTCTCTCTCTCTGAGTCACACTCTTCCACACACACTGTCTTGAATGTGCATTCCCTTGAAAATTCCCAGTTGCCAATGCCTCTCCCAGAAAAGTTCCAAGTAGCAATAAAACAGAATTGCTGACTATTAAAAACGTTTTGAACTTTGACATCCAAGAGTGACCACAACAGAGTGGTGTCATGACTTTCTTCACTTCATTCTCATTCCGATTCAGCAGATATTTTTCTTACTTTAAAAGCCATCTCTGCTAAAGTGTTTTATACTTTACCTCTCAGTTGTTTTTTTCTCACAGTCAGTGTGAGGTGTCACATTGTCCAATTTAGGAGCCTCTTCTGGAGGATTAAAATGCCTAAGTGAGCTCTGATGGATCACGTTGGCTGATAAATTATTTTTCTTAAAATGTTGCTACCGTTCAGTAATAGTGTTCCATGGCACCATCTGGTTTTCAGACCTGTAATCCAACACATAACCTCACCGCTTAACAGTTTGTCAGGACTGAAGCCCACATTCATAAAAAGAGGTCAGATGAATTGTCTTAAATTCCAGTTTTGTAGCCAGCTGTCGTCCAAAACAGGACAGAATTCATTCCCAGTGCCATGAGTTTGCAATCGACAGGGTCAAATCTAAAGACTGGGTCATCGTGAATGTCAGATAATGTAAATATCTTATCAGACATGCTACCTAATGCACTAAATAAATATGATGGTGATGAACTCTAGTTGGCACTAAATTCAAGTATCTGAGAAGTTAAGGATTTATCACATGCAATCCATGAATGATGCTTACATTTCAACTTCAGTATGACTTCACCTTTGTTCAGGTTCTAACATCAAACAGCTCCTCCAGATTCTACGGAGCCCCTTAAGTCCCATAAGATGTTAGTTGTTATCTTGTGAGCACAAGATCATTATCTTGTGAGAGCAACTTATGAGCCTGTGCAAACAAGTTGAATATCTAGTGGGAACAAGTTCTTATCGTTTAGGCACTAAATAGTAATCTTATGAACTTACGGGCAATAGAAAATGATGCATCTCGTGAGAACAAATTATTCTCTTATGATTACAAGATAATAAATTGTTTGCACAGCATGATAATCACACAAGACAAATATTCTCACCTTATTGGACTTCAGGGGCTCCTTAAAAATAAAGAAATACCCTCTCCCTCTCATTTTTTACTTTGATAAAAAACTGTTACCACCATTTCTATGGGGCAGTTCTTAAAAATGTGCTGATGAAAACGACTGCTTCTGCCAATGCTATTGTGCTATCACGCATTCTCTCTCAATACTAGCTAGTTAAAGCTCCTGTTAGATGTTCTCAGCCAGTTATGAAACAGACTGAAATGAATATAGCTTTTCTATGCAACCTACAAAACAAATAACACCATCAGTCACAAGACCCATCATTTTTATAGTTATTGTCATTACTGTAATAACACACACACATACACACACACACACACACACACACACACACACACACACACACACACACACACACACACACACACACACACACACACACACACACACACACACACACACACACACACACACAAATGTTTTTGTTATTTTATACATAATCTTTCTAATTCATAATTTTGAATAGTCAGGTACACAGGCATTTGTGTTATCCTTATGTGTATTTGTAATTAGGAGGAGAAAAAAACCCCAGCAGGCAGTTTGGGGCAGCTTCGGAGCAGCTTTGGGGGTCTTTTGGGATGCGCAGTTGCACATGCGCAGTTTAGAGAGCTGTCGAGATGTTTTATGCTGTATGCAGCCATGCTGCGCTGTTTGCTGCTTGTACTGTTGTATAAATCATGGAAGCTGAGTAAACTATTAAACACACCCCATGCACGCCTGGAAAGCCACTTATTGTGTCCAAGTGTGTAACATTACCTTTAAGTCACTTATTGAAGTGAGTCGTTACACCCAGTCAAAACAGCCTTTAATGTCACCAATATTCATAAACAGTAGTCTGTTTTCAGCTTAGGCTGAATGTAATAGCAGCATATTTCTATATACTGCTTGTGAGTTCAAGCAGTAAGCAAACAGAGAATTTGATCTGATAATAGCTCTAGATACTGTAAATAGTCAGGAGTCAGAATTCATTCAACAAAAACAGTAGTTGTTCTCAGTTTGGACCATATGGGTGGCTGATGAAAGAGTCAAACTACTACCTTGAGACTTGTTCTGGTGAAAAACAGCAAAGGTATAGGAGTGGAAAGTGAAGCATTTTGTCGATGAATGTTCCTTTTTGGTCAAAATTTCCGTTGGACGAAAACAGAAATTCTGTGTTGCTCTCCTCCTCTCGCAGATGCTTGAATGTTTACTACTGCACCAAGGACTGCCAGAAAAAGGACTGGCCTCAGCACAAAAAGGTCTGCAAAATGCTGCGTCTGGTGGCCATTGACAGACTGTTGGAGTGGCTGCTGTTCACTGGTGAGAAATGAAAAGGGAGTTTCTGAAACTCAAAATGCCTGTTAGCTGTTTGGTTATACCAGACTAAGGGATTACAATAATGAGATGGTATATTTGACAGTATTCCTCTAAAAGTTAAAGACTTGAGAAAAAAAGGCAGACTGCAAGACACAGTGTAAAACTAATGCGTTTTTAAATCCTCCTTTGTCTTTAAATCTCTGATTGCTCTTCAAACACCATGTATACATGCAGGCATTATCCACACTAAATTGTTTCCTCAGTTCTCATAAATCAATCAAAAGTATTCTATCACCCATGCAGGAGACCTCCCGTTCCCCACTGAGAATTGGTCCAAGTCCACTGCTGAGGTGAGGAACTTGGACGACTGGCTTCCCATGCAGGGGGATCTCACACCACGTCTGGATACCATCTTGTCTAGTACCAACATGACGACCCTTTGGAAGAATGTCTGCAGACCCCGGCCAGATGATGCTGACCTCAAGGTGTCCCTATGGCGGATTCAGAGCGAGTTCCTCTCTCGCGTTCTCTCAGTTGGGATGGCTGTGCAACAATTCCGCCTTGACCCATGTGCTAAACCGCTGACAATTCACCTAGCAGGGGCGTCTCACACTGAGACCATGGGAGGCAGACTGACCGACTACGATGAACTGAACAAAATGTTCCCTGGACATCAGGGTATTGAGATTGTCATGGTGGGACCAGAAGTGGTGGATGGTCCCTTAATGAGGCCTCCCCTCATGGCATTTGGTCCCAGGCAGAGGGTCTACATCAGCGCCTACAAGGGCCTCTACCACCAGTTCTGGGAGGACGTACTGGAGACAGGGAACGCAGCCAAGCCAGATTTGGTGTTTGGATTTCATCCTGGTATGTATGCACAACTTCCCACCAAAAATGAGCAGAAAGTAAGAAATGTGATTTTATATGTATTGGTTTTGGTTGAAAGATTTCAAACATCCAATGACAGGAGTCTGGTTTTCTTGTTTTCCTTCGTTCAAGTAGCCTAATGTTTTAGTTGGGTTTGGTTATTCATGAGAAAACAGTGTGGTACCAAAAGATGCAAACCACCCCAGCTATAATGCAGTCTTGGGACCCATTGGCCATGGTGTGATGACTATTTAGCCTTTTATATCTACAAATGAGTATCTACATATAAATGCAGGTAACTATCTGGGGGTGCTTAAGTTACTGTTAAATTAGAAAACCTCCCCATCAGTCATAACAGTGATTTTGCAAACTGCTATGAGCTGTTATGAAATAAACCATGAAAGTTTTTTGACGGTTCACCTAAATAATCCACTGAACTCAGCAAAATAAAAGTTGGTAATCTTGTCTTACTAAAGAAAACAAAATGAATTAGCTCATTAATTGAGGAGTAGAGTATTTTGGTTATCTCAAATAGCTCAAGATAACCTCATTAAAAATAGAACATCAAGCATGACCATTCTTAGCCACCATAGAAAGTGGACTTTCCCCTAGAAACACATTTAAAACACCCAGTAAAGAACAGAATGATTGCTGCAACTATAAATAGAAACTGCTCAGCTTAAGTGGTCAGCTGTCTTGGAGAAGCAGTAGCTTGTCTCCCTTTTATGCCCATTTGACTCTGACACTCTTTGGCTCTTTGACAGAACCCAGCAAGTTGGAGATATATAACTCTAAGAACTGGCCTATTCATTAATGCCAGGCCTTTATTGGGGGTCTGGGTAATTAATGAGGGAAGCTGGGAGAGAGTTTGGCCTCTGATTTCTAGACTCAGCATAATGCCTGTAAGCTTCCCTCTTGAAAGAGGGGTCAAGTTTCCCCAGTTTCACATAGACAAAAAAGACCCCATTTGTATGCAAAATCACTCTTTTAAACAATTTCACCCATCACTGCTCTTAAAAAAACGTTCCCTCTGAAATATGGATATTATGGCAAAAGTAAGTTCAAAAGGCAACTGAAAGTATTTCTCCACTTCATGACGTATAGCATGTTGACATCTGTCTTTTTTCTTCGTCTATTCTCACTAACGACCACCCCATTAAAGCTGCACTATAACAGTACACCCTCCAAATATCTCACACTGAATCATTTCTTTGACCCTTTAACCTGCAAAGCAGTAATAAAGTCCCCAGCCCACTTGTACCAATAACCCCCAGCTCAGTTATCACTGCAGGCTCCAATGGAGCTAAATATACAGGAATCAGTCATCCTGAGAGTAAACTGCCTGAGTGCCTGGCTGGGTTTCATGCTGCAAAGCTGGCAGAGAACTGCATTATGGCACTGTTTAAGTGATTGGGGGGCAGGAAGCATGACGAAAGGAATAATAAAAGGAAGGTGTATGAAAGTCACACAGGGAAAAAAAGAATGATTGGGGGAAGGCTGATAGAAAGCTATAAAAATAGACATTTACCATATTCACGTGGTGTTCATTTTCCTCTGAAGTCGAACAGGGTAGGTAGCTCAAATGCTGTTGTGAAGTCAAAAACAGTGTTCCACATTTTTAGTGGTGTAAAAGTTGGAAATTTGACAAATAATGTTGTTCTATCTAAAAAGACAGATAATAAAATTCTGAAGGAACACTTGGCCCTGGTTCAAGTTAAAACAAGATACTTTATATCCCATTACCAAATTCAGACAACAGCTAACATTAGCATATAAAGTGTCAGCAAAATACTCAACAAAGCTAAGCATCAGTGATTAACATTTCCCAGGATAGATGTTTTACAATATCTTACTGCTAAGAATGCTTTACGTGTAGTATATTACATTTAAGTACATAGGCCTACATGTAATCTATAAATGAATGAATACATCTCAAATCAAATATATATTAAATATATTACTCATGCATATAATATATGGGCAAGTGTAGTAATAGGGTAAGTGTATTTTAAACAGACTTTGTAATAGGAATGTCACAGCGATTCTCCAGATAAGATATGCCTTTAGCAATTTGGTTACTAATTAAGCCAGTTACAAATATTTCAATTGTGGATAAACCTCCTGCCGTCATACATTTTAATTCATTTGGAGGCAATGATACCCCTGTCGAATATGGTGGCCCGTTGATGTATTGCTCTTACGAGCAGCAGCAGCTAAGGCAGCATCTACATGCTTGTATTTGAGGTTAGCTAGCTAATATAACCGTTGCCCAGGAAGTCATGGCTTTGTTGAACATGTATAACTTTTATGAATTGGAAATCAGTGTAATGATTAAAATTTCTCATATTTTCTGCATTTATTTGACTTACAACTTGAAGTACTCTGGGATTATATCAGCATCCAAGCTTCCCACCCTGAGTGGGATGTCAGAGGACAATGGAGCCCGTGTGAAAGTGATGGAATGACCTCAGAGATTAAGAGAGGGAGGGCATAGTCAACCATCAGCTGTCACAGAGGAAGTAGATACGGTCAAATCAATTCAAACCATACAGAGATAGACCACTAAAACATGTACCCATACACACAAACACCACCTGATAGCTTTTAGTTATCCATGGCACACTTTTTTTTCATCACTTTAAATCATATTAATTCACACCAGGAAACAAAGAGAGTCCATCACCATTAACATCATCTTTATCCACCATATGGCCAAAAATTTGTACTGGAGCCAGGCAATATTTGCAGTCATTATGAGCCGGGCTACGATGTGTCTCTGTCACCTTATCTCCTGAAGGTCTACTTGCCCAAATGCTGCTAAATGTTTTATCATGATGAGAAGTGTAACCTCGGGACAGTGGTATCATGGCATGCATTATTCAGAATAAAATCCCCTCTTTATGCAGCGGGAGTTCACTAGAAAAATGTAGCAGGCGGTGAATAACATGATGCCATCTGGGTTGGTATCACAGGCCCTTACAATCCTCTGCCTCTATGGTATACTTGCAGTCCCCCGAAACCAAACTGCATCTAGCATACAACCCCCCCCCCCCCCCCCCCTCCCCCCCAGAACAGCTGAAACTTCCGTTTTGGAGCTCCCTATATCATATTTCACACATGCATAACTTTTCATAGATGCTGATTAGAATTTAATCTCTGTTAACACTGATTTCCCAGGGGAACTAATAACGTGAGGCATTGTTGATCAGTACAGGGAAATGCTCTGTTTGCTGCTCTCCTGGTTTTGTGTCACTCAAGGACACTTAAGCCGGACGGATTTATAGCATTTGTTGCTATGGTGGCTTGAACCTCGGTCATGTGGATGAAGGTCGTGCTGCTCAGTCAAAAAAAACAAAAAAACTACTGATATAAACCAAAGTCAGGGAAAAGTGACATCTGTCAGTTAATATGCTGCAGGATTACGAACCAGCCCAGCACCGATCCAGTCAAACTACTGCACTGGATGGTCTCTGTGTGTGAGGATGGCTGAAATGTTCAGCTGCTGTGGTGCAAGTTAAATTAGAACAAGCTTTTTGCAGTCCAGCTTAAAAGTATTTAATGATGTTTGTTATTTTGTTGCTATACAGTTTGTCATATTGACTGATGGTTTGGTTCAATGTCAATGTTAAGCCCACAGGAGAGCTAGCTATTAAAGAGAAAGACAGCAGTTGGAGAGTGATCAAGTGTAATCTGCTTGATCCTCCTATCACTAGGGAGGAAGACTTGACATTTTCCTCAGTCACTCACAGCAAACACTTGTATGATGAGGAACAGATAGCATTAATTGTAGTAACAGGCTCTGAAAAATCTGATATTTTCAGTAAATGTTTCCCTATTATTGATGGCTAGGGTTTACTATATCAATTAGAGCAAACATTCAATCAACTCCTTTGATTAACTGTAATTCTAGCGCTACAATTGATAGTTTTAACAGGTCAAAAGTCCAGTTAATCTCCTAGCTGAAATCCTAAAACTATTAATCTGAGTTGTACTGTAAGGAGAAGTGTAAGAATGCTAACATGTGATAAAGTCATGGTTAACATGACAAATGTACCAGCTCCAATACGGCGTATTGTGAGCATGTTATCTTGCTAATATTAGCATTTAGCTCTAAGCACTGATGTCAGCATAAGAACATCCTGTTGGCATGTTAATCATTAAGCTTTAGCATTCAGCATGATTCTGGCTGCTAGCATCAATAGACACTTTTCTGGAGTCATTTGTCCGATGAGACAAGTCAATTTATTACAACTTTATGAAGAGATATTAAAGTTTTGAAGCAAACTTGGTTGGTTTAAACAATAAAACTGGTTTAATTAGATTAACATGTTTTTTTTTAATGTTTTTTACAGGGTTCCATGCTAACCAGGGTCTGATAGAGGGTTGGTTGCCCACTCTTCTGCTCCTCAGAGATTATAACATCCCTTCCTTCTTCACTATGTACAGGTTAGTCACTTAATTGTATATCAGAAATATACTTCTTTCACATGAAAAAGTGAATAACATCAGTTTCCATTTCAGAAACAGTAAATGTTTTAAGTTCTTTCTGCCAGTGGGACACATTATCTTAACTCTGCCATCTGTCATCCAGAACTCTTTAAAAAAGGAAATGCCTCACACAAAGAATTTGTACTGCTCCTCCTCCTTCCTCTGAAATGTTCTAAATTAAATCCCAGCCTCCTCGATGGCATAATTGTTGTGCATCCTCAAATTGTACTTGGTCTCTTAACTCCTCACCTACCTGACCTCATCATCACAGTCCTCAGTCTCAATGCAGTTATCACTGCCCACAACCCAGATCACACTGCTTCTAACACTTCACACTCCATCCCTCTGGTGGCAAATATCACTTTCCTGTTTGAACAAAGGCCAAGTTGAAGAACATAATTATTTCTTCTGCTGCAGGCACTCAAACTCCCCCTGTGGGCTGTAACTTGATGATGTAGCAAACTTTAAACTGTTTTCTTGTGGGTGGATGTTAAAAATAAGTCTTTGAACAGTTGTTTCATCTCCCCTCAGTCTGAGGACAATAAAACTTTACAGACCATATTAACTGATTCTTGGGCTCTTTCTTTGTCTCCAAACAGCGAGATGGAACTCAAGCACTCGCTCCAGATCCTGCTGGAGTTGGAGGTGCACATCAAGGACAGTGGACCCAATCCATTCGCCTCACAGAAACCAGAGCAGGTCCAGTCCAGCCCCAACACAGCCCCTGTCTACTGCAACTCTCACTACATTCGCTTCCAGGGAATGCTGCCTCAAGAGGAGCCTTTGCCAGACATTTAAGAGGACAGCTTAAGGACAATTAGACCTGTTTGGAGTTCTATAAGTCCTCTACCATAAAGAAGTGGTTTTCAAGCTAAAATTTTGGGACCTCCAGAGGCCCTTTAGGGACTTTCTTTAGTCTTTCAGAAAAGAACACCTGATTGAACGATATGAGCACTGAAGCTAACACTCCAATTTGGATCATAAAGGGCTTTTCACAGTAAAAAAAAAAAAAAAGCACAACTTCACTCCATATTATACTCTGTCCTTTCAGTTCTGGAGCTATCAAATAATGGGACTTCATACAGAAATCACTCAAAACTCATTATTTAGCTTGATGGCACCCGAGGGCAGCAGCAGAGAACAAAGCTTTACACTCTGTTGGCGCCCTGAGGTGGTTTTTTGATTTAAGAATTCTTGGGTGAACATACGTAATGAGACCAAAATTAGTTCTGTCATCATTTGACAGTGCCTTGTTAATTGTTCTGTGGCTAGAAATATTCCCCAGTCTCTCATTAAATGCTTGATCAGATCAAATGCATATTAATGTAACACATGACACTATGCTAGTATCTGAATTTGACTATAGCTCAGTTTATATTTATTATTTTGTGTGTTGTTTGTACTTAGCCATAAGCTTACACTTGAATTATATTTAAAATATAATTACAGTAATATACAGTAACTCTTATGTATTTTGTGATAATTTACCATAGATAGTGCCTTTTCTCTTTCTCTAACAATAAAAAGACCAGAACGCAATATTTACTGCCTCTATTCACTTTAATCATAAAGGATATTACATTTCTAGACACTGACATATAAGAGTTGTGGCCCTGTAGCAATGTTATACATCCCTCTATCGCAACAAAATTTATTGTATCAATAATTTGTGTGCCTCCTCTCCTTGTTTTCAAAAACTCCAGTTTCAAGTCAAAAATAAGAAAAGATTGACTTCATCATAATCCATATGAGAAGTAATGGGGACCAACAAGTCAATCACTTGATTCAGTCCTATTACAATGATGCAACTTTGTGTTTAAAACCAGCTCTAAAGAAGATAGGAACCTTTTTCATGCAGTTGGGTCCATAGATAGTCTCCAAATGAAGTCGGACAAGCTTAAATTGGGTGTGTGGTAATACAAAGCCTACTTATGTAAGGAAATCCTGTATTATAAACTGCCAGCTGTTAGTGCAAACCCCCCCCCCCCCCCCCCAAAAAACAGCTTTTGCTTGTTGTTAAATGTGGGAAGATAATTAAAAAATATCCAAAATGACACTGCCTGATTGTGTTTCTAGCATTAGCTTCATGAAAAGATTAACAGTTTTTACAGTGTGACACTACCTTCTAGTGGATAAAGGTGGTAATTGCATCCAGAGAGTACAACGCTATAATAATAGGGGTCAGATCTGTTTTAATAGGTTATAAGCAGTGGTGGACAGTAACAAAGTTAATTTACTTGAGTACAGTACTTCAGTACATTTTGTGAGTATCTGTACTTTACTTGAGTATTATTTTTGGGGGGAACTTATTACTTTTACTCCACTACATTCAGAAGACAATTATTGTATTTTTTACTCCACTACATTTCTATCAACACTCTAGTTACTCACTACTTTTGCTTTGAAGTCAGCTCATGAATTTCCTTCTCTTTTCTGAAATCTGATCACTAAGACAGTTAAATGTGTTTGTGTAGTTCTGTTTGTCTCAGTGGTTTAGCCATACCTGTATATAGTAAGAATATATAAGAGCAAAGTGTGCTGAGCTACTTAACATTTGTTTCATTGCAGATGAACATTTTAAACTAAGTTGTCTGTGCTTAGAGTAACTTTGTTTCTGTCTTTATTCCATGGTAAAGTTTTTAGAGATTTCATGTAAGAGAATGTACTCCTATGTATTCTTGACTGCACTTGTGAAAATACAAAGTTTTGAGATTTCTAAAAAAGTACTTTGAATACTTAGGTATTTTTAAAAGGAAGTACTCCAGGACTTTAAAGCTGCTGTGAGGAACTTTTGATTTATATAAATTTTGGCGCCCCATTGTGGACAAAGTGATACCTCTTATCTCTTGTATTGTACATGCAAAAGCAGTGTTTTCAACAAAAAAACAGCCAGATTTATCACTCAATGTGATTATTTGCCATGAAAACAGCCGAAAAAGGATGTTTCTAAAGCCAAATGTCAATCGTGGTCTGACACCTACCCCCTCTGAGTTGTTTAAGGCATTAAAAATGACAACAGAGAAGGTATCAGTGTTGTTGTTTATGGTTTTGTTTGCTTTTGAAGGTCATACAGAGGCATCAGTGTTGCATTCAGTCTGTTTCTCAGCTGGTGAAAAACTCCTCATAGTGCCTTTAACTCAAGTAATAATTTGACGGAACAACTTTCACTTGTATTGGAGTAATATTTGACCTGGAGGATCTATACTTTGACTTAAGTAATGAAGCTGTGTACTTTTGTCCACCACTGGTTATAAGGGCTAATCAACGTTGGTAATTATTAAAATGCAATAATGTGGGCCATATTAGAATCTAACCTTATTCTAAGTTAAAGGTTGGTGGTTTGTGATCATGCCATGAAAAGTTTCTGTGTTGTACAGTCGTATGGTTCAAGTATTTGTCGCTCCTCTGAAGGCAGGAATGATTTGGGGGTTGACAGACCTTTCTAGAAGGAAAGGCACAGGTGCTATATCCAGCACCGGCAGCCCCCTCGCAGACTGCTCAGATGACAAACCGCACGAGCAGCCAGACACACTGAACCAGCGAGTGAGATTTAAAAATGGCAGACACTGACAGGTAAGACAGTTTTGGCCAAATTAATATAAATTTTACCTTAAACTTTCATTTTGATTTATTTTGAAGCGCATGTCTGAAGTTACCTAACGTCAACATCACTCCACATGTCGCCACGCGCAGGGACAGAGGTGCCTCGTGCTCGTTATTAATGACAGCTCGATATCTGAATGGCATTTTCAGATGCTAGTATGCCGACACAGCGTGTTTCATACTTCAGGTCCCTGCTGTTTCCTGGGCTCTTCTGTCTGGGTTGTCACTAAGCTTCAGACAGGTTTTCTACAACATTTTACACTCATTAAGAATCTCCTGGTTCAACCCTTCCACACCCCCTCACACTGTAACAGATGGCACTGTCTAAGAATAGGTCTCTGCCTCCTTTTGGCCGAGCTCTTTCTTGAAAATAAACCATGACTTAGTTAGAGTGGTGGACAGTAACAAAGTAAATTTACTTGAGTACTGTACTTAAGTACATGTTTTGAGTATCTGTAATTTACTTGAGTATTATTTTTTGAGGAAACTTATTACTTTTACTCCACTACATTTCTATCAATGCTCTAGTCTAGTTACTCACTACTTTTGAAGTCAGCTCATGAATTTCCTTCTCTTTTCTGAAATCTGATCCCTAAGACAGAAAAATGTGTTTGTGTAGTTCTGTTTGTCTCAGTGGTTTAGTCATACCTGTATATCTTGTGTCTCCACGTTTGAACATGGAGCAAACACAGAGCAAATTTCACTCAGATCAGGCAGTTCATTTAGAGGTGGTAATGATGGCTATAATTCTCCACCTGAGCACCCATGGTCATATCTTCAGCCCCTGTTAGAGGTTTTTGAAATGAAGAATGATACGTATCATTTGAAATGTTCTCCCTGTTTCCCCACTCTGCTTGTACACCCAAAAATTCACAGTCCAACCTGAGAAAGCGTGTTGAACATTTGTTTAATTCCAGATGAACATTTCAAACTAAGTTGTCTGTGCTTGGAGTAACATAGTTGCTGTTTTTATTCCATCATAGTTTTTAGAGATTTCAAGTAATGGTTTCTAAATAAACATAATGTAACAGAATGTACTCCTATGTATTCTTGACTGCACTCATGCTTTGTGAAAATAAAACGTTTTGAGATTTTTAAAAAACTTTGAATACTTAAGTATTTTTAAAATCAGGTACTTCAGTACTTTAACTCAAGTAATAATTTGACAGCACAACTTTCACTTTTATTGCAGTAATAATGAACAGGAGGATCTATACTTTGACTTAAGTAATGAAGCTGTGTACTTTGTCCACCACTGTAACTGTATTATGTTAAATTGTGTTTTTTTCAATTACATAATGAGTAACTGGTCAATAATGACAGCATGTCTATTCTAATATGCTAAAGTTGTTTAATTTGTCTCTGCAGATCTGCTGTAGAAACCAAGGGTAAACCCATGGCCTTCCGCTCTCAAAAAGAGATGTTTGAGAAGATGGAGGATTCTTTTAAGTATTGCGCATGTTGCCAAAAATGGCCAAAACAGCTGTCAAACCCACAGAGCTTGAAGCGTTGTGCCAGGTAACAAAATCTCTGGTGATATCTGTTTTTTGAAGGTATTCCTTTATTCCTTCAAAGTCAAATCATTTTGCGATCTGTGATCTCTCATTTTTGCCCCACCTTTGCACAGATGTCTACATGTTTATTACTGCTGTAGAGACTGTCAAAAAGGGGACTGGTCCAAACACAAGCAGTTCTGTTCACAGCTGCATCTGGCTGCCATTGACAGAGTGGTGGAATGGCTTTTGATCAAAGGTAAATGTAAAGACAGGTTGTGTTTGAAATATGAAAAATTAAGGAGCAACAATATAATAAAGGATGATTACCAAAAGTTATGACCTATCTCTAGCTCTACTTTGAATTACCTATTGGTCTATTCTGTCTTCTGTTAACAGGAGACCTTCCATTTGCCACAGAAAAGTGGCCAAAGCCTCAGTCAGAGGTCAAAGGTTGGGATGATTGGCTCGCAATGCAGGGAGATCTCACCCCTCATCTCACTCCTGTTTTAAATGGAGCAAACATGAAAGAATTGTGGATTAATGCTGGCAGACCTCAGCCGGACAACAAGGACCTGAAGCCGTCTCTATGGAGAGTCTGCAGTGATTTCTTCTCCAGACCGCTCACCATAGCCTGGGGGATGAGGATTTTCGGCCTGAACCCTTTCTCCAAACCTCTCACCGTCCACCTGGTGGGAGCAGGTCAGAGTGAAACTTTAGCAGCCAGACTCACAGACTATGATGAGCTCAACAAAATGTTCCCTGAACATCAAGGTATTGAGATCGTCATGGTGGGACCAGAGGTAGTGGACGGTCCCATCATGAGGCCACCTCTCAGGGCGTTTGGCCCCAAGCAGAGAGTCTACATCAGCGCCTACAAGGGCCTCTATCATGAGTTCTGGGAGGAGCTGGTGGAGAAAGAGGAGGCAGCCAAGCCGGACCTGGTGGTTGGATTTCATCCTGGTGGGATTTTATTCTTAGTCTGAAATCTAAATTTCAGTGCTGTGTGCTTCATATTGAACTAATTTCCTTTTGTTTTCCTTTACATTTTTTGTGCAAAGGATTTGATGCCAGTCAGGGATTGGACCAGGGGTGGCTTCCAACACTTCTGCTGCTCAGGGATTACGAGATCCCCTCCATGTTTACTGCTTTAAGGTAAAGAGTAATCACAAACATAGTGGAAGACTTAAAACAGAAAGACTGTGTGAAAGTGTCTTGAGTACATCCACTTCCTTTGTATGGTGATGCTTTGGTACTTTATATCTAAGATATGATAAGTGTAACAAGTGCTGATGCCTGTTATCATCCTTTACAGTGAGACAGAGATGACGTACTCCCTGCAGATCCTGCTGGAGTTGGAGATGGACTTAAAGGGAAGTGGAGCCAACCCTTTTGCCTCGCTGAAACCAGAAGTAGAGAGTCTGAACAAGCCTCTCCTCTTTAGCAACTCCCACTACTTCTGTTTTCAGGGTCTGCTGGAGACCGTGGAGTTTGAGGAGCCAGAGGAGGCCTGAGGGAGCTGAGTGCTGAGAGACATCTGGGACTTTGGACTATGAAGTATTGTTTTATGTGCCTGATTTTTCACCTGTAAAATCCTTTAAAAAATTTAAATAGTGCGTGTTTACATATTTGTGCTATCATTGAATGTTACTATTGTTTTATTCTGCTAGCTGCTACGAGTGTTTGCTTTGACATTTGCCTTCACTATCTCATCTTCTTGGTGTGTAACTGCCAGAGTGTGACATTTGAATATACTTTCTATGAACTATTATAGTGATAGTACAGAGGCTATAAAACTTTACAGAAATATTCAACTGTCTTCCAATTATAAGTCTTCAATAAAAATGTTAGTCAAATACACAGATAAATTGCCCCCTTTGCTCACACACATCTTTGTCTCTTTTTATTTTAAAAACTTGTATTTCAAAATAATTTAACATTTCAGCTGTTTTGATTTGACAACAAATGTACCAAAAATGGTTTTACATTTACACAACTTTGTATTCAAAACTCCTTAAAGTTAAGTTTGTTAAGTAATGTGACACATGAGACAACTTTGATATGTATTATTTAATTTTTCTCTTAAATAAACCAAAATATTTTTCTCACGAAAATGGTACATCTGCAGAAACTGCAAGATATTACACAATCCAATCCATGTTTTCATTTCTATATCTTAGTAAAACTCTAGCGAGATTTAAAGGCTAAAACCAGGTCCGCTATGTAAAAAACAAGATTGACAAGGGCTCCAATGGTAACAGTGTTTACATCTGTAAATGAACACTTGATACAGGTGTAAAGATTGTACCCCGAGCGTCTGTACCCAAAGGTGGCCCAAAGAATGACAGCAAGCAGATATAACAACACAGCAACAATGTTAAAAACAAGTTCCAGTATGTTGAGCCCAAATGACAGGAGACACTGCAGCAGCTTGAGAAGGTTAAGAACTATGATGACAACAGTGACCAGGAGGCAAACTGCAAACACAATCATGCTGCAGATCATCCCAACAGGACGATAAAACCATTCAGCAGTTACAAAGTGATCAGCGGCAGCAGTGAGAATAATACAAGCTACAAATGCCTCTGTTGTTCGGAGTCCTCCTCTCAGATTGGATAAATACCCAGCTGGAAACTTCTTTTTCTGCATCACAGCATCAATCAGGAAGACAACAGTTGCAACCATGGAGAGGATGAAACACAGGATGCTGACAATGCAGGAGAGGCACACGAAGACAGCTGCAAAGATCACCGTGGCTGAGATGATCATCACAGCACACAGGGAGGTCAGCCCGCAGGTCAGGTCGGCCCAGTTTGGGAGGAAGGCGGCCAGCAGGATGTGCCACATCCTGGATTCCACCACAGTTAGGACCAGGGGAACGATGAGGCAGAAAACCCAGACAAACTCACACCAGACGCCCCAGGGACTCACCATCCTGCCTCTGAAGAGGACGATGATGAACGATAGAGCGCTGAAGATGATTTCCAGAAGGCGCAGAATGCCCTGGAAGCCTTTGAATGGGCCACACATGATGTCCAAAATAGAAATCCCAGGACTTTCAAACAAATATTAGGACATAAAAGTCTCTGCATTCATACCTGTTCTCTGCCAGGTGGACTGCACTTGGTGCTTCTGATAGAGTAACTGTTAATTCCTTTAACCATAAATTAATAAAGCCTCCTCCTTTATGACCGGGCATGTTTACACAGCTCTTATTCAAATGACCTGTATCATGAATGGACTCCCAGACGGAGCAGTGTAAATATCTGAGATGGAGGGAGGCTTTCCTGACCTTAGAGTTTTAAGAGCTTCAAATGACAAATGTTACTTTTTAAATTTTACATGTTAATTCATTTTCAAACTCAAAACTGAATGGCAAATATTTTTTATCTGCTCCAATGTAGAACGAGACATGTATTGCTCCTTTTCCCCCCTCTTTTACACATAGACACACACACTCTCTAACAAACACACATTGCATCTGGTTAGCCTTATTCATACAAACACAAAACTTGATCTGTGTGGGCTGCATATGCAAACAGCAATAGCCTTTTTTTCCACCCTAATTTTTCAATGACTTTTTCCTGCAAGCACTTGAGATGTTTATATCATGTGATTTGTGCACTACCTTTGCAACTTTTGTACACGTAACAAAACTGCTTCTTCCTCTTTTCTGCTCACCAGCATGTTATTTTCATCTCAATCTTTGATACTCTGAAACTTCCAATTTTATGTTGCACTGAAATAAAGGCTTGAAATGATAAATGGTGTGCCCCAAGGTTCTTTCTTGGGGCCGCTTTTATTTACAATTCCACATTATTGGTTATGTAGGGGCCATAATGTTGATTTTCATGTCTTATTTGTTGATAATGGTTATTTCATTTTATGGTTTACTTCATTTCCGGTTTTGGGTTCATGGGTGTGGTTTACCTTTATCTAACTGTTCAGTTGGTTGGCGGGAGGCCATCAAAGAGGGTGAGTGTGGTTGAATATTTTTTTGTTGACCGCCACCGTCATGGTCATTATTATCTTTTATTTAGATCTTTTTGGTATTGAATTACTTTGAGTGTTTTGTTAATAAATAGAAAAACTTTCCTTGGATCTTGATTTTGATTTATGGCAAGAGACATCACAAACACAAGCTCACTTAGCCTCTATGGCACCTTTCAATCTTAGCCGCTTCAGGTTATAACGTTCCAAATTAAGGTGTCATTTATACACGTCACAGTTTCAGGCTCTTTGTTACTTACATGATGCTTTTAATACTATAGAATTCTTGCGCTGAAAATTAACTTAAATCCTGATAAACAAAACCCATGATGTAACTCCAAGACAAAGCCACTGAACCTGCCATTTATTATTATGTCTCAAGGTGACTCCATTGAGTCTGTATCTTCTGATAAATACCAGGGATTATTTATGGATAATTTGCTGTCTTATAAGTTATGTTTTTGGGGCTTTTACACCTTTATTTTAGAGGAGAGGACAGAGGATAGAGCAAGAAACAGGGAGAGGTTGGGGGAGTGACATAAGGGCAGCAGGCCGCAGGCTGGCATTGAACCCCAGCCACTTGCAATATGGGTGCGCAACTTACTCTAACTATTAGGCTAAATCCAAAGCCATTCTCAATATATTTCAAACCAGATTTGCAAATTGGAATATATCAGAACTGACTAATAATAAATACCCTTGTAAAGCTGAAATCTTTATTGCTTTTATTACAGAAAAAAGTGCTCCAATTTGACCACTTGTTGTGTTCTGTGTTCAGGCTGGTAAGTAGGAATCCTAGTTGCTGGTAAATATTTTTCTCAGTTCCAGGTGAGGAAATACGAAATGTAAATAAATAATAATAATAATCTGTAAGGTGTAATCTGACCTAAAGTACAAGCAGTTATCTAAAGGTGCAGTACAATGAAAAAATCATTACAAAAAAGACGCAATTACATTTATGTGCGCTTAAATCCACAGATGCCGAGCAGGGTGAAAATGAGATCCAGTGTGAAAAGGATGAGATTGACATAGGTGAAAAAAGCGACCATGAACTGAATGGCCCAGATACAGAAGCTGGGTGGGCAGTCATGGGGGCGAGGATTGTTCTTGAACATAAAAATGGGATACATAATGGCTGCAAATATATATAGTATGACAGAAATCACCAGAAATATGAAGACAAATCTGTCAAGGTTAAAGGGCAAACAGTTCTTCAGCTTCTTGAGGATGTTGGTGGCGATGATTAAAGGCAGGATAGGGAAAGGAATGGCATATGCTATCACACACAATATCAGAACAGTTTGGTCTCTGTAACCTGACAGTGAAATGAAAATCATGCAGCTCACAAAGGCCTCCAGAACCTTACAGAACCCAGGCAGAGCAGCCAGGTAGCTCCCCTTCTTCTTGTCCAAGAATTTGTCTTTCACCACTTCTAGGACATACAAAATGCCACACACAATTGCAAACACGCTCACTATCAGGCCGTACAGGCATTTGAGGCAGGCGTAGAAGTTGGCGTAGAAAATGGCAACAGAGACAGTCATGAGAGAAGAAGACATTGCCATCCCTGTGGTGAAGTCAGCCCAGTCCATGCAAAACATATTGAGGATGATATCCAGCTTGAACATCTCGATGATAGTGATGATGAGGGTCATGATGGGGCAGAAGGCCCAGGCAAACATGGCATAGTTCCAGTAGGTGTGGCTGCTCCCTCCTCGGAAGAGACCCAGGATGAAGGTGACCAGACACAGGAGGATCTGACACATGTGCAGCCCACCTCGGCCGGACAGCAGGGTGGAAGGGGTGAACACCGCCCTTGATAAGGTGTCCTTCACATCATCAATAACCCCCATCTCTTGAAATAAAGTCAGCAGTTGAAAAAGTTAGTATTTCCCTCCAGATGGCTGCTAGAAACTGCTGGATGAGTGTTTGATGTGGGTTGAGTTGCTCGTATGCACTTGTACTCCACTTTTCATGCAGTCTTTCTGTTTTGCATATCATTCATAGCATCAGCCGTGTGTGGTGATAAAACTCTGCAGCAGCAGATATGGAACAACCAAAATGCTGTACTTGCAATGCATCACTGAGTTAAGACATTATCATTCTTGGTTTTAGCTTTCTTTTTCACAGCTAAGTTACATCAATAGGTCTCTGTTATTTGAACTGTATAACTAAAATGATTTCCTCTGCTGCTCCTGAGATCTGGAGGTGTCGCATTAGCAAAAAAGATGAAGAAGATCAGTGGGGGGTAGTACTTTTCAAAGGTCCTGGGACTTTCGGTTGAACATTACGGTGTTTGTGGAGTTTACACAGTTGTTGAATCACAGAGGGAGTTCCTTGGAATGCATACTAGTTTAGTTTTTTTATTAAGATTTCAAAATATTATTTAATTAAATTTTTTTTCTCCTAACATCATTGTCAGCCCGCAGTCGAAACGCAGACAACAATGGGGGCACAGGAACCTTTTAGTTCCAGGGAAAGTAGTTCTGGGGCCTAAAAGACCCCGGAACTCTTGGACGAAATGCACCTTTATACCAACATCCAGGGTTCCCACACATGCACTACTTGTAAATGTAACATACCTACCACACGTACACCAAGCTAAACCTACACCTATAGATTCACCTCAACGTACACCTACACCTTCATCTACACTTACACGTACCTTCACACAAGTACACGAGATCCGTCATAATAGATAAACCAGGGACAAACTGTTCAGCTTTACTGCGTTTTGGATTGTTTCTGTTTGCCACAAGAGGGCAGCAGAGAGTATTCTGGTTGAGACCTTTTATTTACAGTCTATGGTTGAGGCCTACACATACCATGCCTTATGGTATGAACCATAGGTATGAACTCTACAGTGTTTCCTCACAGGTAGCCCAAATTATCTTGATAAAAAGTTTAGTAGTTATTAGGTTTGAGGTAGATCAACAGTTTTTTAAAGAAGGACTGCCCGAGGGGCAAGGAGACCCAAACTCCTACGTGTTCACACGTATAGTGTTCTTGACACTGCTTTATGTTTCCCCTTTCTTTTTGTCCGAATTTGATAAACATTAATTTAATATACACTTTTTATTGCAGAATATTCTTCCAGTCGAAACTATTCCATTCAGGCTGCGGGCAGTTTGTTCTGCTGGCGCTTGTTTCCGGGGAAGGTAAATAGAAAGCACAAAGAGGAAGTTGTTGTCAAGTATCAGTAGTGACTGCCAGCATCACATTACAAATATGTCTTTACTTTTCTCCTTTACAGTCGGAGACATTTCATATTAACTCTGGAGGAAGCTGTCGCCTTGTTGGAGCTATATTTGGTCGTAATGATAATTTCATTTTCTTGGGCCATTTATTTTATATTCGTGTCGAAGCCGTTGTTTGGGAAAAACTAGCTAGCGTTAGCAATGGCTCGATGACACAGATAGCTCTTCAGAAGAGGAGTTTGACTGAGTGAGACTAAGCGTTTCGCTCCTGTACAGGAGCAGAGAGGCCAGATGGATTTCTCTAAGTTCCTGGACGATGACTTTGACGTGAAGGACTGGGTGAATGGAGCCTTTAAGGTGGTGCAGAAGGACGCGCCGGGGAAGGCGGACACACACGCAGCGACTCTGGTGATGAAGCTACAGCTGTTCATCCAGGAAGTCAATAATGCCATTGAGGGTGGGTAGATAAACTGAGTTAGGGCACTCGCACCAAGTGAACAGTGAGTGGTTGTGCTACTTTCTGCTGCCAAAGACTGTTTACTCTTGCTGTCATTCAAGTTCACGATGCCAACCTAGCCAAATCTTACACAGCTCCATAAAACAGTTCTGTTATAATCCATACCTCTTGACTTTAGTGTGTGCTATTTACAGCAATATGTGATTTACAGTTTCTTTCAGTCGCTTTGGTACATTTCTCAGATCAGAATTGAAATTCTCAAAACTACTTGTTCAATCTTCACATCATTGCGTCACTTGTGCACATCAAAAAAGTTGCAGTCAAGTTGCAAATGCTTTGGTACATCCATGCGAATGATTATGTACAATTCTCTGCTGATTCCTACATTATCAATTGCTTATGTCATGTTGAACAAAATGTATTATAATGGGTCTCTGTTGAATAGTCTCACCCTCCACAACATTTAGGCATTAGTTCATCGTATAAGTCTTCACATGCAGAATGTTTGAACATGTTGTCAGAATATGTCAGTCATATTTCTGTTCCAAAGCGACTGAGAAAAACTGTAAATCTCTGTCCACTCAGTGACGGTACCCTTGAATAATAGAAACAATTTGAGAGCAACTACAACCCCAGTTCCAATATTGTTGGGAAGCTGTGCTTAATGTCAATAAAAACTGAATTTGATAGTATGCAAATTGCTTGAAGATTTCTGGAACAAATTCTGGAACAGAATCATTTTTTCAAAGTTGATGTCAGCAAAATATTTCAAAAGCCATACCAAATACAACTGTGTAATAATCACTACTGGTAATTATCTGAAATATGATGTTACAAACCTCATACTTCTTATGTCATGTTGTTGGTTTACTTACAAATGCTTTTTTTTTGTGTACAGAGACAAGTAATCAGGCCCTCCAAAACATGCCCAGAGTGCTGCGAGATGTGGAGGCTCTAAAACAGGAGGCGTCCTTCCTCAAGGATCAGATGGTTCTGTCGAAAGAGGACATCAAGAAGTTTGAGCAAGACACAGTGCAGTCTATGCAGGTTTATATGTTATCACTACGTACATAGCATATGCATACTTTAATGTAATGCTAAGAGATTGGTATGACTTTTATACGACTTTCCTCAGGTCCTGGTGGAGATTGATAAGGTGAAGGGCCGCATGCAGGTGGCTGCTGATGCTCTGCAGGAGGCGGACAAATGGACAACACTGAGTGCAGACATTGAGGAGACCTTCAAAACACAGGTAGGGAGGAAAATATATTGCCACAGGAATTGGCTCAAGCTTTCACTCTCACTTCCTCAAGGCAGCTGATGTAAACTGGGTATTTTCACATCAACCCTGAATATGTTCTTGTTTTTCTCCAGGACCTTGCTGTCATTTCCTCCAAGCTGACCAGCATGCAGAACAGCCTGGCCATGCTGGTGGACACACCTGACTACTCTGAAAAGTGTGTCCACCTAGAGGCTCTGAAAAACAGACTGGAGGCTCTGGCCAGCCCACAAATAGTGGCCACCTTTAATTCCATGTCTATAGGTATCAAGCTGTGAAGCTCAAGCTTTCACCTCTCAAACATCAGTTCTTTATTTACTGTGTTTCACTCCTAGGGTTCACATATTATCCTCTGGTCACATGTTTTTTTTCTCTCCAGACCAAGCCAAGCTGTTTGTTAAAGTCTTCACAGAGATAGATAGAATGCCACAACTCCTCGCCTACTACTACAAATGTCATAAGGTAAGTGCTACAAGCCTTGACCTGACTGTAATAAGTATTTAATAGATGAACCATTAAAGAATCATATTGTCCCAATATCGTTACATGTGAGGTGTAGTGATTCTTGGGTTAATTAATGACTGAATGTCTGTTTTGTGCATCTTCAGGGTCAGTTGGTGAGCATGTGGCAGGATCTCTCTCAGAGCGAGCTCAGTTTAAACCAGCAGCTATCTGAATTCTACGATACCCTGCTCTCATCATGGCATGCCCAACTGCAATGGAGCAGCCAGGTGAGACCCTCCCAACACACTACACATGCTACTGTACAAATATCATGAAAACCTGGTCTTCAGTGGCAAGTTCAAGCTATTCTAACACTATGTCTGAGAAGTTGTCGGTCAAAAAAAGTAGTTCCTTTATTAAACCTTAATCTTTGTTTTCTGACATTGAACAGGTCTTTAAGAATCCGCACGAGGTGGTGACAGTTCTGCTGATCCAAACTCTCGGCGCCATGGTCCCCTCCATCCCTGTGTGCCTGAGTGCGGCCGTGGAGCGGGCAGCCCAGGAGCAGCGCCTGGACACCCTGCTCGAGCTTCATAACACCGCATCTACGTTTGGACACAGTCTAGAGGCTGCCATGCTGCCACACCTAGGTCAGTCGATGAACAAGAACTGTGTTAACACTACATTTAGAGCCGCCCAGGAGTTTGGTCCTAATGTTGTGTGATGTGTTTCCTCCCCAAGGTGACAATAATCTGCTGAAGGTGACTGAGCTGGTTTGTGCGCTGTATGACCCCTACAAGCCGTATCAGCTACAGTATGGAGACCTGGAGGAGGCTCACCTGCTTATACAGATCAGTGCTGTACCTCTGGTTAGAACACACACACTCTTACACACATGTAATAGCAGATTAATTAAAACCTTGCCACGCCTGTTCTTTTTGACCCTCTATTTTTGCCCTTCTCTGTGGGGTTCTGCTCTCTTTAGGAACACGGGGAGGTCATTGACTGTGTGGAAGAGTTGAGTCACTCTGTTGGGAAGTTGTTTGGCCTGGCAGGCGCTGCTGTGGACCGCTGTGTTAAACTGACAGACGGACTGGCCGTGTGTGGTCTCCTCAAAGCCCTCAAAGCTCTCTTCACGAAGTAAAAATCCTTTATTTTCTCTTTTTCGATCAGTAGAATAACTTGCCCTCTATTAAGCTGGTGTGAATGTTGTTGGAGATGATTTATATTTCAAGAATTAACACTGAGCTCTTTCTAGATATGTGTCGGACTTCTCCACAACACTGCAGTCGATCAGGAAAAAGTGTAAACTAGAGGAAACACCAAGTTCATCTGTTTTCCAAGAGGACTGGACAGCCTTCCAGAACTGTGTCAGGTCAATAACTCTCTTTTACATTTCATCTTTTAAACACAGATAATGGTAAACTATGGCTTCCCCTTAAAAGTTGAAAATTTAGTTAAACTATAGGGGGATTGCCCATAGAGGCAGGCTGCAAACTCTCCAAACCACGTCTAAAATCATCCTCTAGTGTTTTCTAACAAGGGTCGCAACTCTCCTAAACAAGCAGACCCTTTAATGAAAAAGGTAAAAGTGTTCTTTAACAAGCTTTTGCTAATACAGAATGTCAGGGTGGGTTGCAAGATGACCTACCTTTTGCTTTTTTTGTGGGTAATCTAATTGTTTATAAATTGAATAATCTGCAGTAGTAGTTTTATTTAAAGTTATATTTTGGGCCTTTTACACCTTAATTGAGAGAAGAGAGGACATTGGATAGAGCAGGAAACTGGGAGAGAGTGGGAATGAAATGACATGAAACAGGCTGGAATTGAACCCGGGGCCACCTGCTAGTGTTGTAGTCAAGACCACATTAATAAGACATGTCCGAGACCATAGTACACCTAGACCAAGACAAGACCAAGACATTTAGGGATCGAGACCGAGTGAAGACCAAGACCAAGGCAGGGCAAGAACGAGACAAGACCAAGACCAAGACCATATATGTCAATGATAAAATCATTATGGGAGTTAACAAAATAAAAGACTTATTTTTTTTTATTTAAGTTTGCTTTGAATACAATTGACAGCAAAAAAACAAGGTTTGATTTGGTCTTTTTGCCTTTATTTTGACTCCTTAAGTTTAATTTTTTTCTCTTATCACAGTAATGACAGGGACACAGAGTGCATCAGTGGTGGTCTCGACTGGTCTTGATATAAAATACGGAGTCCGAGATCGAGACAAGACCGAGTAAAAATGCTTTTGATTCCGAGACAAGACCGAGACCTGACATAAGCGGCCTCAAGACTAAGACCGGTCTCAAGTACTACAACACTACCGCCTGCTATATGGGCCCACAATTTAACCATTAGGCTTAATCCATGCCCCAATCTGTAGTTTTAAGTTAAAATGTGTTAAAAACATTTCACGGAGGTCTTTCCGCAGGTGCTTCATCAGTTAAAACCCAGCTGCCTTTACTTTGAATACAATTTTCAAGTGTTTACACTTAGTTGAAAAATAACAGTGATGTGCCTTGAAACACTGAGAAAGTAGTTGGCTGGATATGTTAAGGGAAAAGGGAACAAGGCAAGGTGGGGCCAGTTTATTGATGTAGCTCATCGCTCATACACAAACATACCTCAATGTGCTTTACAAAATAAAATAAAACCATGGGAAGGTAAAAACAGCGTACTGAATCCAAAAGAAGATGTAACTATTAAAATACAGATGAAATACTGAGAATATAAAATCATACCAATCCAAAAGAATGTAACAACTTTTAAAGTAACATAGAAGCCAAAGGTATCAAAAGAGATAACAAATGATGTATCAACAAAATGGCGCAATGCCTGCAAGCAATTCAGGCAGGCTACTTGAGCTGCACTGATTTCTCATTGGTCACAAATTTTCACAATCACCTTAAATGAATCCTCCCAATCTATTTGAACTGCAAGACTTCCGGCCTCTGTCTCTCACTGCCCTGCACCAGTGCTGCACTTAAACTCTCAGCCCCATCACCACCCCAGTATCCACCTGCAGGCTCTGACAAAAGGAGTTAAGATATTATCTCACACTCCTCAAATGAATGCATGTAAGATAAATATACAAGGAGTGATGAGGTCGAAGTCCATATACAAACTGCTGCACTACAGTTTTAACTAATACAATGTTACTGAACTTGTACAGTGCAATAAGAGCAAATTAAAACTGCATAGTTGTATAGTTACTAAAAGCTGCTTTACCTCGTTTAGTGACTAATCTGGACTGCACTATCTGACCTGAGTCAACAGATCTATGGTTTCTGTTTGGTTGAAAAATGTTCAAACATAGCTGAACTGTATTCCGGGCCCGTACCGTTGAGTGGCTTGTGAATGAGTAAAAGCACTTTAATATCTTTTTTTAGTGAACAGGAAGTCAGTTCAGAGATTTTAAACCAGGGTCATGTGTGCCGTATTTTTAGTCCTGGTCACAATTCTAGCAGACACATACTGAATGAGTCGCAAGTGTTTGATGATCTTTTTTTTTAGGAAGTCCAGTTAAAAAAACATCACAAGAGTCAACCCTACTTAGAATGACAAACCAGTTGTCCGAACTTCCTGTTGAACAGAAAATCTGACTCATCAGAATCCACTCTGAGTCTCGACTTAACAGTGTTTTGTTGTGTTCTGCAGGATTATTGCCACTTGTGGAGAATTGCTGAGGCAATGTGGAGCTTTTGAGCAGCAGCTCTCAAACAAGTAAGATGATTGTTTGTGCTGTGTAAACTCCCCTTTCGTCCTGAACTATTTATCTCTTTGAAACACACAGTGAACAATACATACCAGCAGATTATAAAGACTTCATTGCGTACACTGAATGTAATCATTCCTTCCCATAGGATTCTAGGCACGGCAGGAAAGTACTTGTCGGACTCGTACAGCCCACGTAGCCTCACAGGCATCCAGGAGGCCAGCTCCACTGAGAGGAAGAGCGCCACCAAGAACCCCTGGCAGGAGTACAACTACCTTCAGAGGGGGAACATGGCTGAGTACAACAGCTTGATGGAGGTCCTTTACTCATTAAAGGTAAGAGGCAGAGCATCCTGTGAATAGAATACAGCTTGTTAAACTTGTTATGAGGTGTTTTTCTTTCAAATAAATATGCAGCTGTTTTCATGCATCTCTCTCCTTCTACAACAGGAGAAGGGCACAGGTAACTCAAACCTGTTAGCCGAGCCCAGAGCAGCTCTGACCAGACTCAACCAGCAGGCCAACCAGCTGGCCTTTGACTCTGTCTTCCTGCAGATCAAGCACCAGCTCGTCCTCGTCTCCAAGATGGAGGTGATTAAGTGTCAAGTTTCCCAGTGATTGGATTTGAAATCCTCTTTGACGCTGTTTGAGTGCACGGCAGAGAGCTTCTGGATCGTCCATGTGCATTTGAGTGTCAGACAGCACTGTGTCTATTTTAATCTCAGCTCTTACTGTTTGATTCAAGCGTTCTTTTTCTGCTCAGAGACAAGAGGAACCTGGTCTTGGAGAGAACTACACAGAGGACCTGCCTACATTCAGCCTGTCTCCGCAAGAATACATCACAAACGTTCGTGAGATTTGGAACAAATCCATTCTAATTCATGATTAGGATGATTAACATGCACACAAAAAATACACAATATATTGCAGTTTTGGTACATTTGTTATATTGATATATTTGAAACAGGATGTCTGTGTTTCAGATAGGACAGTACCTGATGTCTCTGCCCCTCCACTTGGAGCCATTTGTGACTCAGGAGGACCCGGCTCTAGAGATGGCCCTGCATGCTGGAAAGCTGCCTTTTCCTCCTGAGCAAGGTTCTTTCACATTAACCCTGATTTTTTTCTCGATCAAACCCTCCATATAACTTTTTTTTTCTGTTTTGGCTGGTTTCTCTCCACTAATTCATCTTGTGTATTCATTCAATTTGGAAACTTTTCCCTTTCTCATTTTAACCAATATACAACTGTGTGTCTCAACTGTATTCACACGTGAACTAAATTCCTAAATGCCTATGAATTATCCTAAATTGTACTGCGTGGGTGAACGAAAAAATTGCCAAGATTTTTACCCCAACTTGACTGGAATTTTACCTTCATAGTAAAATCTCCACAAGAAATCTGGATGAGGCAAAGTTAAAATGCAGCATGTAAAAGTAAAGAAAATTCACTTCAAGCGAGTGAGACAGGGTGTTGATGTGTATATCATGCAACCAGTTTGCAACAATGCGATCGTCATGCTCTTACTCTTCTGATGGCCAGCATGCTCTGTTTATACATCCACATACAGTACATGTAGTATTGAGATAAGAAAGACAATTGTCAACATAGTGGCAGACTCTGCTTCTCCCGCCATCTTGGATATCTTATATACATTACACAATGTTGCTACAGCCTCCTCCCCACCAAGACCCCCTCCTATCAAAGAGGAAACTCCTCACTGTGAGAGACATGTGTGAATAAGCAACTTTGGAGAAGTTTCTAGGACTTGAGGACCTGTGTCCACGAACAGCATTTTTTTCACTGGCAGAGCACGCAAGGTCAATTTCAGAGCGGTTTGGAGTTTTAGTTTGCAGTTTTGGGTCTCTATGAAATCTGTTGTTTAGTATTATTTAAATGTTCCATAAGCTGTCATCACTGTGCTTATACCAAGAGCTGTTGTAAAGTGACTCACTTTTAAACTTCACCTTCCCTCTCTCTCAGGTGATGACCTTCCGGAACTGGACAACACAGCAGACTACTGGCTGGGCTCCATTGCTCGGGCAACCATGCAGACGTACTGTGACGCCATTCTGCTCATTCCCCAACTTGGCCCTCATTCCACCAAACAGCTGGCCACAGATATCGGTACATAGCAAAAATAATGTTTGGATACATTTTGATGGTAACATAAAACCGACTAAGGCAATTGTGGTAGCCAGTTAAGTTCTCTCCTTGTCTTTCTCCACAGACTACCTGAGTAACGTAATGGATGCCCTGGGCCTGCAGCCATCCCGCACCCTGCAGCACATCGTCACCCTGCTCCGAGCTAAACCAGAAGACTACAGACAGACAGCCAAACTGCTGCCCCGCCGTCTGGCCTCCACCATCGCTGCCCTTCGACTTATCGACTACTAACTTCAACAGAGAAGAAGAAAGATGGACTCTAGGCATAGAGGCTCTCAGAGCAGCGTCCTGGACTCACAGGCAGGTCTGACCCGTTTCCTGGGTCGTCAAAGAGGAATGCGGTAAAACAAGTGAAGGGTTTACAAGTTATAGCTCCTTAAGGTTTAGTTTGGGGCTTCAGCATTTTGGGATTATAGTCCTTTGAGGGATTGAGATAAAAATCAGGGTTGGCATAGACTTTTTTTTTATACTGATTATTGTTGAACTAAGTGTTGCTTTAAATGATGTCTTACCTGTGATAATGCCTTCAAGTCAAGCCAAAAGGTCAATGTTTCTCAACCATAAATCTTTCTCCAGGTTTTAGTTGTTAGAGCATTTGAAGAAGTAACAGAAGGTGCATCTGGGGTCTATTGCGAGCATTTCAAATTTTAACATCTATATATTTGTTGTCATTTGTCATACTAACATAACTCATCTATAACATTAATGTATATGAGGTTATATCTGATTCAGCAGTCGACTTGAAATGTAAAAGTGACGGTTATCACTATCCATCTCCGATGTTGAAGACAAATATGGATAGACTCCATTTCCATATTTTTCAATGCAGTATCTTGAGAATCTGTACATAAAAATTGACAACACCAAAAATGGAGTCCGTTCTGATTTTATTAAACGGTTTATAACTATCATAAGAAGTGTTTTCTAATGCAGTCTTATATTATTCTTAAGAGAATTGTCCTTTTTTTTGCTTAGGCCATTCTCCACATTCTCACACTGGTTAAGATTTCCCATGTATTTGAAGTGCAGTGTTAATAGCCTTCTTTGTTCTCCGCTTGTATTAAATGCATTTTCACCCCCAAGTCCTGAAAATTGACAAGTCTGTCACATCCAGCCGTCGAGGGAATACATGCAGGAATAGAAGACTTTCCTGAACACACAGGTAGGAGTCCTGACTGAAGAGAGTGGCACTCTAGTCCGATAGTTTGTTGCATGTCTTTTAATTACAAGTTTTCACATTAAATGGGAAACTGATTTTTCACTGTTTTAGACTGTGATTGTTGACATTGGTGCTGAAGTGATGATTCAATTAATAGATTTGCTGCTTTTTTTGGTCTAGAAAGTGACTAAATCTGTTTTGATAATACAATGTGTGATAATTATAATGTTTTGCATTTAAACTGTTGATCCGAAAATTTTAGTATGTCAAACCTATAGTGATTGCCATTTTACCTACTGTCTAAAACTGGACCACATTATAGATCAATCAATATTGATTTTTAACTTTGTTGTAAACATTTAAAAAGAGATGAAAAGGCAAACAAGCAGAAAGCCAAAGAGTTCTATGAAGAACATGAAAAGTTTGATGCAAAAGAAATTGTCAAACAGTTTGCACATCCAAAAGAGTGGGAAGAAGGTGTTTTAAATCCCACCCCTTTTTGATGAGCCATTAACTGATAATCATCCAGTCATCCTTCTTATTCATTCATTTTTTAGACTTACCGAAGATATATAATATTCATTAACAATTGTATTACTCGTAATCATACCTTCTTTGATACAGGAACATATTTAAAATATGTTTATAATGTTCCCTAGTCAAACATCATGTACAATCATAAACCTATAATAAATATCCATGTTTTTACATATACTTTTATTTTCATTACAGAAAAAAATATAACCAACCGAAAAACTAAACTAACAACGAATAATTCCAATTTGCGGCCCAAAATGATCACGTTTACTGATTAAGGCAATTACTATATTATTATTACTAATTAATTACCAATTATTATTTTAGGCAATTACAATTTTAAGATCAATTGCTCTTTATTGTGAATTTGTCACAGTTACAAGGGCCAATTATTATTTTTTACAGTTTATTTATTTATTGCACATATAAAAGAACAAAACAAAACATTGCTGTCAATAACACGAGCCAAGATATAACAGGTAAATTCAATAATAAAACTAACCAGTAACATGTTATGTGCAGGAGGAGCCGAAAAACCCCGAACAGGCTTGTAGAGTGGCCCTCCAAAGGAAACAATCAACACAAAAACAAAGTATCAATGTAGAACAGAATATCTACAATGACAAAAATGTTGTGTTGAATCTACTTAATTTTGTTATGTCAAATTATTGCATGATATACATTTCTCTAAATCCAGATATATTTATTAAGTTAATTGTACTTAACTTAATAAATATATCTGGATTTAGATAAATGTATTTCATGCAACAACTTGACATAATACAATTTAGTAGATTCAACACTTTTTTTTTCAGTGTACATACAAAACAAAAACAGATTAATAAGAGGAAGTAACATCTAAAACAATGATGAATGAATTAAACACATCAGTTTTTCAAAAGATCATAAAACCCACAGTTTCAGTGTCTAAATGCACTAATTATACTTTGATAAATGGCCCTTTGTTCTCCTGTGGTTTTGTATCTTCCCGTTTTGAAAAAGATATTTCTAGAATTTCTAGAATATGTTGCTGCTGCTGACCAAACGGCGCCCATCAGTGTCCATGCTGTCCAGAGACGGGGCTGGAGCATCATCCAGCATCACATGCCGCTGTACCTGCTCTCATCCAACATGAACTAGTGTTTGGACCTGACGTCAGCCGTCACCGCCCTGCTGCCTGCCTGCCTGCCTGCCTGCCTGCAGTCTCCCAGCCAACAGATGATGATGGAGACGGGAGAAGAAGCGGCCTCCCTGTGAATCTCATCCGGTGGAGGATGAAGAGTAGGAATTAAGGCGCACGAAAGTGAGCTAAGTGGCGGAATAAAAAGAAACACTTTCGGAAGGGAACACCTTTCACATCTGGTACCGGAAGAGATGCTCCACAGCAGCTGCAGCAGCAGCAGCAGCCGAGCGAGAGGGAGCGGCGAGCTGTGCCGCTCCGGTCGGGGTGTTCCTCCTCAGTTTGGCAGAGGGAAGACATCCTCTGGGTAAATATCACCGACACGCCAACATCACCACGGATGTTAGTAATAAAGGGGAAGAAATACCTTTAATAGGGTGGAGCTGCGGTTTCTTTAATAAATGATGAGCTCGTCACTCTCAGCCTAATTGTGGACGTTGTTATTTATGTCCGGCAGACATTGTTCCCGCTGATACTCAACCTCAGCGCCTTGTTTTTGTGTCTAAATAATGACACAGGTGATGTTGTGTCACCGGACGGACCGTCAAAGATGATGGCTGCGGGCTGGTGCGGGACTACCCCGAGCGTCAAAATAAAACGCCCAGAGAGCGGCTCTCCATGGAGGCTGTTTATGCAATCCGACGCAGTGTTGCAAGTGGGCTGATTTGATGCTACTCTTCCACAGCTTCCATATGATATGATCCCCAGAACTGCCAGGCCTTAATGTTTCTGTGAAATAAGCTCAGGCCTTTGTGGAAGTGGTAGAGCTATCAGTGTGCGAGGAGGATGCTCTGAATAAGGCGGCCCTGATTTCTGGATTTAAGGCATAAAAAAGCTGGGAATCAAAGCCACCATGTCGAAAGTTGTCAGTAACAAGGAGAAGAAATCCTTCAGTAAAAAGCTCTTCCGGAGGAGCTCGGTCCGCTCCGTGGGGAGCTTTATGAACAGAGTTCTCCGGACTCTCTCCACTCTGTCTCATTTCGGCACCGACGAGCAGGCCGCCGAGGATGAGAAGGACGACGCGGGTTCGATTCCCAACACCACCGGGGGGTCGGTACCGTCAGACGACAGCGACTGTGGGGGATTCCCGTTCGGGGACAGAGTACCAGGTGTAGCCGGGCTCAAAAACCACGGTAACACCTGCTTTATGAACGCTATCCTGCAGTGCCTGAGCAACACGGAGCTGTTCGCGGAGTACCTGGCTCTGGAGCAGTTCAAGGGGGCAGAGATCACCACCACCATCACCACCACCACCACCACCACCACCACTACTACCAGCAGCAGCAGCGACAAGGCCAAGTCCAACGGGGTGCTGGTGCAAAAGAAAGGGAGCCAGCAGCAGCAGGATTCCGGGGAGGTGACCGAGCAGCTGTCCGGGCTAGTCCGGGCTCTGTGGACCTTCGAGTATACACCTCAGCACAGCAGAGACTTCAAGGTAATCACATGAAGGGGGGCCTATGTGTGTGTTGGAAATGTATGGATGCACTTAGTTCAAAAGTAGGCTAATAAAACAACAATAACAAGACACACAATCTACATTTTTGATGTAGAGGAGCTTGTTTTTCAGGAGACCCAAATTAGATCTATTTACCTGCCTAGAACAAAGTTTCCTGATACCTTCTGTACCCCTGGGCTATTTTAAAACTCGCACAGGGACTTGTTACAAACAAAAAATGTCAGGTGAGGATATGATACTTTCAAGTGGATATCTTTGTTAATTTATGCTGTTTGCCACCAAGAGCACCAGCTTAAATTGGGTGTATTTTCATTAAATCTTGTGTGGGCTTCTCAAGTGTAGTTTTAAGTGTAAAAAGAAGATGAAGAGTGTTACAGCTGGCCTTAGTGGAAAAGCAGTAGCACATCAGCCCCTGTTCAAGCCCTCTGTGTATATGAAAAGTGATGTGGTTATTACTTCTTAAATGAACTACATTGCTTTAACTTAACATTTACATGAGATACTTTAGTTGACAGAACAGTCTGTAAATATTTATATAAGTCTGACATATATTCTGAAATTCTTTCATTTGTCTGAATGGCTGTAGACGCCAACAGCTCCAAATTATAAAAAAATGTATCATAGTTCACTTTACATAGCAGGTTCTATTTTAACTCTATTTATAGAGACGTAACATCAATCCAACATGAGCAAGGACATGCCAACATTGGTGAGGACAGTTTATTTTTAACAGGCAGAAACCTTCAGCAGGACCAGACAAAGAGATGGAACGGCATCAGCCACGACTGGCTGGACCAATACTATTAGACAGACACAAAGTGAGATAGATAGAGACAGATATAGGCCTCTCAGGCTGGTTTGCTTGTTTTAAAAGCCTTGGTCACTCATATCACACATGTGTGATCTCTTGAAGTTGTTGTGTTATTTGATTGTTTTTACATTGTGTTGTGTTGATCAAGGGTAAGCCCAATGGGGGCAATGACATGTGCAGGGATGGCATGAAGAATAGGAGCGCATACACGCCCACACGATCATTTATTTACCATTTGTTTCCACTAACCATATCCTCTTTAACTACTAACATTAAAGCACAACACAAGTTATATCACTGTGTTTGTTTTTTTTTTACTTTAAAAAGTAAAACATCAGATTGACAACTTATAACACCTCTTACATTTTTGAGGACACAAAAAGAAGAAGTGTGTCCAATGTCTAAATTTAAAGTACATAAGCAAACACCTGTACACTGTCTTGTTGCCAGTTATACATTGAGTGGCAACATTTCACTTTAAAAACCCCAGTATGCCACCATTTTTGTGATAACCTCACCTACGCACCTGTCTTATGAAACTAATGCGTGAAGTATTCCTTTACAATTTAGCGTACCAGAGCTACTAGCAACCTGTTGCAACACAGTCCACATAGCTGATTGCAACACAAACCCTGCTTCTGGCAAGGTAAAAGGCCAGTTGGTGTTTATGACTATAAGGTGGAAAATTGAATTTCACAAGAGCCCATGCCCCCTTGGAACACGCCCCTGTTCCATACAAAACCTAGCACTACTCACCCCCACGAACAAAAGTTATGTAACAACCTTCTTGGTTTTTTTTTACCATATAACCAACCCTCTTATAGGAGGATATCGCCAGATGAAACTAGTAAGGATGCACCAATGCACTGATTAAACATTGGTTGAGTTGATATTGACATCAATGTAATGCTTGCAAGCTAGTTAAGCTAACAGCTGATTCAGAGAGGATGTTTTTCATTGGGACAGATGGAGTCACCTGTTAGACAAGGTGATTTGTTTACATGATCAAACATAAAAGACATAATCAGCAGCAGTTTCCGTTTCATTTCAAGAGGCGGGACTACTAGCAACAGTTTAAATATATTAAATCTGTAGGCTCATTTGAAAAACAGATATTAGCTGAATTGTTATTTTGAACATTGGTACAGTACATTTCTAGAACCAAACAAAATCAGCTTACTTTCTCCTTAAACAGTTGTTGTAAGTGGTCAGCTCATCTGTTCTTATGGACTGATCCTGTCTGTCCCTCACTTATCAGCCATTTGTCAGGCCATGTCTACTTTTTCATCTCTTCACCTCACAAACCTGTATCCTAGCAATAACAAGTTTTCCTCTAACAATCACAGTCACAAAGGTTTGCTCTCTCACAACAGAAGTACTTTATTTTATCTGCTTTTTTTTGTCCAGTAACCCATTTCCTCCTTTGAAAAGCTCAAAATACACAAAAGAGAGGCACTAAATTGAACAGGGCCATTTAACACTTTGCTTATTCTTGACAGTGTTACTATTTCTGTCCCTTCTTTCTACCTTGGTTGCCAGCCAGAGCACAAACTGTCTGATTGGATATAGATTATTCTGTTCAGAGGGAGAGGCCTTGAACATGGAGGCCTATAACTCAGTACTGAAATGAAGTGTAAACTTAGACCATCAGACTCTTTGATAAGGTATATTTATCAAATTCAGCCTCTTTTTTTCTTACAAATTAGAGAGGGTGTCTGTATATCTGAAAGCTAATAGTGACTCATCGTTCTTTGGCTGATAAAGTCCCAAACTGTTTTTTCATTGTTCCTTCATCATCAGTCTTTGGATGATTAGAAAAACACACAAACACAAATCTTCAAACCTTGCATGCGGCTAACTTAGGTAGAACATACTATTTTGGCGGTTAAGTGTGCATTAGAGCTCAGCATACACACATGATGCTTTTGTTTCCCTCCCCTCAGACCACATCTGAGCCCAAACTGAGAGCACTTAAAGATCATTAGGAAGGCGTAAGGAGGATGATCCACTCTGTCTCAGAGTCGATTTCCCTCAGAAGCTGTTGGTTTTACACACACATTTAAAAATGGGACAGAGTACTCAAATGTTCTCTTTTCATTGCTAGACACAACCACCATTTTGAAAAGGGATACTTAATTTGAAATATCATTAATAATGAAACAAATCCAACATATTGTTGTTGCAGTCTACAGCAATATAATGTGATGTTTAGGTTTATGTATTGAAGGGATAGTAATTAAGAAACTTACAGCAATCAGTTGATTACTTTTTAGTGTTCTGCCATACATTATCCTTTGAAATATCCATTCATAAATTAAACCTGGTCACAGAGACATAAAGGATAATGTATAGTGAGCGTGTGGTTATGCGAAATCGAATCCTGACAGGGTGAAAAAGACCTTGATGCACTGGTCAGCCATTAACCACAAATCTAAATAATTTAAGAGTACAATTAGAAATATCCTCCTAGTTGTTTACCCGTGCTATTGGTCACTAATGTTTTTGCCACACTGTCAACAGGAAGTGGTGAAATCATAAACTTCATAATTGTGGCGGACTCCTATCAACAGATAGATTTGATATGACTTGTGATCTGGTTGTCTACAGCTATTTTAGAAGAAAGCTCTACCAAAATGAGCTTCACATTTTATCAGTGTGTGAATATCTAAATTTTCTTTGTTTTAAAATTGTGTCAAATTAGAGGCGTCATTATTGTTGGGTAAGCTTGAGATCTGCTCACAGAAACAGACCTTAACCCTAACATAACCTCTGTGGCTAAGCTGCAGAAGCAATGCTAGCTTTTTATTGGTACAAAATGCTGAGGTTGCCTTGGTAATGCCTTCAAAATGAGGCAGGAAGTCCCATGGGGCAGGATGGATAGGCTCAGAGTGCACGTTCCTCTTGAATCTTTGACCTTGTGTGACATTTGATAGCCAATCAAGGTGACTTTATAGCTGCCAGCACGGGCGGCTCTGTAGAGTACACACTGTTTCCATCTCTGATAGCAAACAGTCAGTGAGGTTAAGCTGTCGATTTTCAGCCCGTGTCCTGTTTTCAAAAAGCTTCTCCACGCCTGTGTCTCACCCTCACTCTGACTCTGCCGACCTTTAGGATTGTGCTGATCATCAGGGGCGGTCAAAGGCGCTGAATATTTTATAAGGCAGTAATGTCACAAACAGTAAAGGTCCTCTTAAACAACAATGTGTTTTTCCTGCTGCAGAATGTGGTGTCCAAGAGCGCCCTGCAGTTCAAGGGAAACTCCCAGCACGACGCCCAGGAATTCCTGCTCTGGTTGCTGGACCGAGTTCATGAAGACCTTAACCACATTGTCCATCCTGAAATCAGACCTCCCAGGAAGGTAAACAACCACGTATTTATTACACATTTAGAAGATTCAAATGAAGTGCATAGTGTTCTATATTCAGCTAAAAGCCCATATAAGGTGAATATGTGAACATGGTTATACGTTTGAACTAAACTTTCCCCTTATATGTTGCTCAACTGAACAGTACTGTAATATACTGAGTTTTACATTGTTACAAACTATACCAGTGTAACTTAACATATCTTTTACTACACTTGTTTGTGTCCATCTTTGTTTCCCCAGCCGCCAGTAGAAGAAGAAAATCCACCTGAAGGCTCTCCACTACCAGCACCGGGCTCTTTTGTACAGGAGTTGTTTCAGGCACAATACAGGTGATGTTTCACTTGCTAAGTTATCACTGCTGGTATGTAAACTGTTTACAAGTAATTCAAGTACTACATCACGACCAGCTCATAATGATATAACTCAGCTGATAATCAATGATAAAGATGCATAAATAATAAAACAAACATCCGAAAAAACCTGCGTCCTTCTACATGAAAAGCAAATGTCCAGAACATTCCAACAACAAATGCAACAACACAACACTGTAAAAAAAATTGAAAAGTCACCTACTAGCTTTTTCCCAAAGCTTTTCACCTTACCACAAGGCTTCCTTCAGATAGCAGAACTCCTTCAGATCACCCAGAGTTCAAAATGATACACTCCATCTTAAAAGACAATTAAAGCTCCTGTAAGTATCTTTTGGTTTGTGTTGATTTTGGCGCCCCCCTGTGGACAAAGCATCACTTATTATCCCGCGGTTGATTTTGCCCTGTGCATTTTTAACTAGTTCTATTTTCATGAGAAAAAAACCCATCACCACCACACTGTCTGTGGTCAGTTGAAGGTATCACCATGAATCTTAGCTGTAAACCTGTAAACACAGGCTGTTTCTTCAGCATGTACTTGAACTGATACCCACCCCGAGGCAGTGGTTTCAGACTCATAACAGAAACAAAGAGGTAAAAGACAATCTATACACTGATGGTCCTTTTTGCTTTTGTTGGTCATATAGAGGCATAAGTACTAATTTTTGCCAGTTTCATCACAAACTAATTACTCCTCGCAGGAGCTTTAAAGTTGAATTCACAGTCACAACACATTGTAAGTAGCCGACTGCTGGAGGTTCACTTTTTGTGTATCACTCATTTTAAAGGAATACCAGTGGTTCAACATTTTCATAAATGTGTTTTTTTATCAGTCTCTCTGAGAATCTGATGTGAAGTGAAGCTACAGCAAGCTGCTAGTTAGTTTAGCTTAGCTTAAAGCCTAAAGGGAGCAATGAAATAAGAAACCTAGCTTTGAACATAAGTAGAGTTGCGAAATTCCAGGAATTTTTCAAAGTTGGAAACTTTCCATCGGAATTAACAGGAATAAATCAGGAATTTACTAAATTGATGGTTGGCTCTTAATAGGGGACCTAAATATAGTTGGGGAAATTTTATTTTAGCATAATCCTGACTAAAACAAACCAGATTTCATGCAAGTACAGTTGAATATCTATGCTATTCCTCAATCACATGCACATAGCACACTGCTTACTGCAGGGCTATTGAGACCACACCCCCTACATGCACTGTGCATGTTTTTTAATGAAAGAATTGATTGTACAACAAACTATTTAACACTTGATAAAGTTCTACTTACAAATAAATCTGTTTTAATGTATTATTTTGGAAGGATGTCTGCTAATAACAAAACAAATATTTATGCTTAGATATGATACCTTTCCATTAAATTCCCATAAATCCCCATGGAAAGTTTCCAATTTGCAATATTTCCAAAATTCCTAATCTTAACTTCCCATGGAAATTTACCGGAAACTTTCCGGAAATATACCGGAAACTTTCCGGAAATTTACCGGAAATGTCCCACCCCTTTGCAACCCTATACACAAGTAACAAGATCTAACATCTAGCATCCAACGACTAATTCACATATTCTGTTTGTTTACAGTGTACCCGAAAAAGGGTCAATAGTCAAACCAGTAGGCATGGTTTAGACTAGAGGGTTTTATGCTAAACTTCCTGGGGGTTGTTTTTAGTTTGGCAGGCAGTAAAAAGTTTGGCACATAACTTCTGTAGAAAATGATAAATGAAAGGCTTATTGGATAGCTTACCTAAATTAAGTTGCTTGCAGAAAGATGAAGTAACCTTTGATCAGAGTCAGGCTAGCTAACTTTGAGTTCATATTAAGAGTTGCATTCAGGTATATGATAAGTATCAGCCTTCTCATCCAACTCTCTAAAAGTTAACAAACATTATGACACACGAACGATATGAAAGTGTTTTCTTATTTTGTATTCTTCTTCTTCATGTCTCTGCAGGTCCTCGCTGACCTGCCCTCACTGCCAGAAACAGAGCAACACCTTTGATCCTTTTCTCTGCATCTCACTGCCAATCCCGGTACCTCACACCCGGTAAGCTGCCTTTATGAACAAATAAGAAAATATTTATCAGACACAAGTTCTTGTATCCCAAAATGTGACTAGACAAGATACAGTCTGAGCAGAGCATTAAAGAGAGTGTCAAACCCGGCTGAGACAAACACCATGAAACTTCTGACAGGAGGAAGCTAAAATTAGAAGTTTCTGTCTATCTTTGAAAGTCTGTCCAGCTTCTGGTTATGAAACAGACAATTAATTTTAGTCTCTCCATGTTGCAGGCCGCTGTATGTGACCGTGGTGTACCAAGGAAAGTGCTCCCACTGTATGAGAGTCGGGGTGGCGGTGCCTCTTTCTGGCACCGTGTGCAGGCTGAGACAAGCTGTGGCACAAGAGACCAAAATCCCGGCTCAACAGGTGATGTCGTATTACAAACTTCAAAGTTCAAACATTTAGCTGAGAATTACATGTGAACAGTAGAAAAAGGTAGCTTAAGGTCAGATAAACAGTCAAAAAGTAATGTTAAGATTACAGATAAACAATTATAAAAGTAGTCTTTAATCTAGAAATAAACATTTTCAATAGTTAGCTTAAAGACGTGAATAAATGGTTAGTATAGTACACTTGAAAATACAGACACATAATTAAAATGCTATATAAGTTACAAAGAAACAGTTGAAACAGTTAGCTAATCGTTAAAGATGAATAATTTAAATCTAAAAGTAAATGTCAAAATCTTTCCCTCTCTCTCTGTGCACAGATTGTCCTCACTGAAATGTACTTTGACGGTTTTCACCGCTCCTTCTGTGACGATGATGATGACCTCGAGATCATCCAGGAGAGCGACTCAATCTTTGCCTTTGAGACACCTGAGCTCTTCAGACCGGAACAGATCCGCTCCAAGCGAGGCGGTACAACATCCTGTTTATTCCCCCAAGAAATGAGTTCAGCTCTTTGTCATCGTATGCCAGGAGGAGTTTAGATAAGACTAGAAAGGGACTCATATTGGAGAAGTATTTTGATAAAGGAGCTGCTATATTCCCTGACCACACTGTTGCATTGATTGTTTTTTAAGCAGCTGAAATCTTCTTCAAATCTTTTCACATTTGTAACTGAATATTTTATGTCTTTGATACAGGGAGCCCACATGCCAATCTGAACCAGAACAACCTAAAGTATGGCACAGATAACAACAGGATATCTACACAAATACAGGAGCCAACAACCCCACCTCAGAGTCCCAACAAGAACAGTGGGCAGGCTGAGAAGATCGTCCTGTTGGTGTGTAACCGAGCCTGTGCTGGACAGCAGGGAAGAAGGTATTAATCAGCCCCCCCTTGGTGCCTTCATGTCTGAAAAAAACGTCACTTAAGTTCCCTCTTTGATGAGTCTGTAGTAAATAAAACATTAAGGTTAGGGTCAACCCTAAAACTTTATAAAAATGTCCTCTCTGGTCCCCTTTTGAGGGCTAAACGATGGATAAGTGTCTTCTAAATGCCCCTCAAGAAAAAAATTATGAACAAATTTCCCTCTCAGAAGCCCCTCCAATGGATGAAATATGATGAAGAGCCCTTTTGGTAATGAATCCATAACCCTCTTGTTATGTTCTGGGTCAGATTGACCAATTTCAAAGTTCAAAAAAGTTACAAGTATTTTTTTTTTGGTATGAAACTTCTTCTGCTTGGCTTAAATAGCGTAATCAACATACAAAATAAAATGGTTCATTTAACATATTTTCAACCCCCCTGCATGTTTTTATTACATATATACTGCTCGTAGGTCAACTTGACCCGGCAGTCAAAGTGGAGGCTAAAAGGAGTCAGGAGTGTCAAATACTAATTGTTTCTTTGCAACTGTGTGACATATTTCATTAAAAAAATTGTATTGGGACTTTTTGGGCTCTGACACTTTTGGATAATATGCCCCGGGTCAAGTTGACCCAGGAATATTATTGCTGTTCCTGGGAAACAAACATAACAGGAGGGTTAATATATAGGTTTTGTTGTCATGTAATGTTTGTGAGTTGATTTTTTCATACTGTAGAATGTCTTTTTTTATTTGAGTGTTAACAGACTTCTACAATTTAATCAAGGGTGTGTGTTTCTATAAAGTATGTAGTTTTAAATGTGACTATGGTGGAAATTAACATACCAAATCTTACTTACACGTGAACTGTTCTTTTTTTATAAATGACATAATAATACAATTAAGAATACATCATAAATTAAAAATAAATAATAATAAAGCAAATATAAAATAATTTAATAAATTATATAATAATAATAATTGTTATGATAATGATGATAATGATAATTTTGTGTTTCCTATTCAAAGTCCTTCCTTGTTGCTTTAACGTCTACCAGAATATAGGGAATTAAGTGTTGGATACTCAAATTTCTGTTGTTCATTATTATAGCAGAATGTCAAGGAGAAGCAGAATACTGATCAGTTTACAAAAATGTCTTAAAGAGCTGTTAGATATTCATTAATCACAACTTTTATGGTGTCCCAGGGCATGCAGCAGGTGCCCTTTTTATTTATTTTGCCCCTGCTCCTCAAACAGAGTATAACTCTGGTATCCAACAACTCAATCATAATCTGACTACAGAATCAGACTTTTTCAGTGTAAATTTTATTTATTTTCAGTTCTTTTTCACAGAGTTTACAGTGTTTTCCTCAGTCTACGGTTATATTTAAGTCCTGTAATATTTTGTATTATTTAATTATCTTTTAACCAGGATACCTAATTTTGCTCTATTTCATGAACAAACAACAACATCACTCCTTGAATTCTTGTGAAGTTATTTGCCATGTTTGAAATCTTTAAGCTGATGTAGGTCACACTTTTGATTCTTCCTTTTGCTGTTCCTGCAGGTTTGGTAATCCATTCATCTTGTATTTGGAGCGAACAGTGACATGGGATGTACTTCAGAAAGAGATACTGGAGAAAATGCGACATCTTTTGCGCCCAGGAGTTTTTGTGCAGGTGCTCATTAGACCCACTCAGACCCTTTAATCATCAACATCTTTTACGTCATGTTATATTCAATAATACTTTTTTTAATCTCACAACTCTCATTGTCTTTAGGTTGGGCCCTTCACTCTGCGAGTGGTAGGAGTGGTTGGAATCACTTATCTCTTACCTCAGGAGGAGCAGCCTCTCTGCCATCCCTCTGTGGAGAGGTAATGCCACTCATCACCACCAGGGGGCGGTGTTGTCTGTCCTCTCAAACATTCATTACATAAACCCTGCAGTGTGCTCGATCCACTTGATGATGATTGAAGAGCTACAGTATGTAGGCCGACTCTTTGGTGGTATTGATGTTAAAATATCTCCCAAGATGTATAATAGCTTGTCTGGTTGTATGGATTTTCTTCTAAGAAGGTGTTGACCTCTGTGCTTGTTGCATGGATTTTTTCAAATGAGGGGAATGGGAAAAAATGATATCTGCTTCACTACTGCAGCATGGAACAACAGAAATGAAAACTTTAACCATACAGGGGAAAAGTTTCTTCTTATCATGTTTCAGAGGATGTACAGAGACCCAGGAATAAATGTCAATTTCAAAACACGTGGTCTTCATCAAAGTCTATAAGCATCTTAGTCTTAGATGCTTTCTATATATATTTTTTTTGCAAACAGATGTAATATTATTGGTTTGTGGTGACAAACTATAATCTAATCTTGCTCCAGTGTTGGCTATAATCCTTCTTTTATAAATCCACATATCAGTGTAATCTAAACTACTCAAACTGAAAATATAACATTTGTCTCTCTTCTAATATCTTTTTCTCATCAGGGCGTTTAAGTCTTGTGGTCCTGGAGGTCCCCCTCATGTCAAAATAGTTGTCGAATGGGACAAGGAGACAAAGGACTAGTAAGTAACATCTGAAGAGCCGGGCACGCCCTCTTTATCTGGCTCAAGGCTCACGTGTGATGTCGACTTTCAGAACTGTGTTGAAACATAAATATAGTATAGAAAAAGTATTTTGAAGTTCCCTCTGATCCTCCTGTGACTTGCATCATGTTCTGCCCACAGTCTGTTCAAAAGAACCGAGGATGAATACATCCCAGATGCTGAAAGTGTGCGGCAGGTGAAGGAGCAGCACCTGCAGCCTCAGACCTGCTCCCTGGCCCAGTGCTTTCAGCTCTACACCAAAGAGGAACAGGTAGGCTGCGTCCGGGGAGCTAGTGTCAGTAGTATCAGATTAGTTGTTGTTCTTCTGTTGATCTTGAAGGTTTTGCTGACATGCTGGACTTGGGTTGGGTTAGGTTGGGCAGACGAGTACGAATTTTAGAGATTTTTTAAGATTTAAGATCTGTATTTGTCACATGCTCACAAAGACGGGCAGGGAAATGCAATAATTGTGTAACAAAGCCATGCAATAAAAACACTTAAGTAGACTTTGAAGGAAACATAAATGTTAGGGATGCATGATATTATCGGCACATTATCGGTATCAGCTGATATTGGCTTTAAAATGAACTATCGGATATCGGCCAACACGCCAATATTCAGCTATATAATTAACGGATAAGATAATGGGCTGTTGTTTTAAGGTAAATTTGAATTTAAGCAGCAGTCTGTAAGGTACATGTAGCTGACTAATTTAGACACATTTACTGTCAAAGAGTTAACCATTTTTTTTAATTTGGGCTTAATTGCTGTACAGTTGCACTTTTCACATGTTCTCTGTGAACAGAGGTTAGGTTTACTTACTATGTCAAATGTGAAATTGGCCAAATTTGCCCTGGTTGTGAGTATTTTTATGATTTTCTCAGGGAGGGCATCATTCAAGTTTTAAGTCGGATGTATGTTTTTGTATGAATTTTGTTTGAAAGCAATCGTCATAAATAAAAATGCAGTTTTAAGTATTAAGTATTTTTCTTATTTTGCACAAGAAATGAATGTTACATAACAAATGTGATAAGAGTAGCACCATAATACTATACGCTGATTCCAATACAGAAGAGAATTCATGATCTCTGCAATTAGGTGTGCGGAAAAAAATATCCGTATCGGTAATCGGCTAAATGAGTTGTAAAATATCGGCATAATACAATATCGTGCATCCCCAATAAATGTAGTAAGAATCTTAAAATCTAAAAAGAGAAAAAAAAATAAAAAGTTTAAAATTAAAATAGAAGTAAGAATTACATGCATTTCTGCCTCTTTCATACAAAAAAACCCCTTACAGATAAATCAAATAAAATGACAAAATGAAAAGCGGTTAACTTTTGTTACAATCGTCTTATTTCCACTGTCTTCATTCCAGCTGGCTCCTGATGATGCCTGGAGATGTCCCCACTGTAAGCAGCTTCAGCAGGGCAGCATCAAGCTCAGTCTGTGGACCCTGCCTGACATCCTCATACTCCACCTGAAGCGCTTCAGACAGGTACTGATGTAGACGTGCATCCAAACAAGTTTCCCAAATATTACACCCTATGTCTTCTCCTAACCACTTTTCCTTAATCTCCTTAAACATGAAGGATGTGGTGAGGTCAAGGACATGTGTAAGGAAGAGAATAGGGAAATACAGGCACAGGGTTTAGAGAATCTGAATCCAATGTTAGACTGATGTCAAAGATGTAGGTGTGCTGAGTAAAACCTACAATGTACCAAAGTTGGACTACAAAGATCACACCTGTCACTCAGTGCGTTCTTACTGTGTTGCTTCAAGCAGCCTCATAAACTGATGAATATGACCTCAATAAGGTTTGCATAGATTATGAACCATAACAGCTAGGAGGAATAGGAGGAATCTTTTACCTGCTGCTACAGTCTGAAGATATGAGAACATCTATAAGGTCTCATACTACCTCTGCTACTCACCACTGCACTTTATCATATTACTGCTACTCACCACTGCACTTCATCATATTATTTTAGCCTGTACATATTAGTCATGGCTATTTGTTGTTCTTTTGTATTTATAGCTGATGTTATTGTTATTATTTTTATTTTATTTTATTTGTAGGTCTTATTCTTATGCCTTGTACAAAGAGAGCACAGTTTACCAAAGTCAAATTCCTTGTGTGTTCAAGCATACCTGACCAATAAAGCTGATTCTGATTCTGATATCTCTAAATGTGAACTTACTGAAAAGGAGAATGCATTTTTAAATAATATTTAGTCCCCAATGTTGCTGTTTTTATGTAGTAAAATCATCTACTGCTTTCCCTTTGTAGCTACAATCTGTTATACTAGCTTATGTTATATCTTCTTTTACCTTGTATCTTATTAGTATTCAAATGAACGACAGTTAATAGTTTAAACTGACTCTTTCTTACTTCAAGCTTGTTAGTAATTTATGATTCAATCAACCCAGCTTTATTTAATATAGCACCTTTCAAACCAATCAGACGCAACTCAAAGTGCTTTACAGTGATTAAAAAAATATATAAATAAAATATATAATTTAAACAGACCAGAGATGGATTTAGAAGAAGAGAAGAATGCATATCAATTGAAATAAAATGTATGAATTTAGACCACAAAGGAAAATAGTTAGAAATAAATAAATAGATGAAACATAAATCGTTATGATGGTAAAAAGGGTAAAGATAAGAGTATGAGATAAAAGCACTAAAAACAGCAATACTCATGAGTAGTTAAATAATACAAAATGAATAGTTAACAATAAATAAAACAATAGAATATTTTAATAAATACAAAACATTCAAATAATTAAATCATATGAAATTTTAAAACCCTACATAAGCATGATGGACTACAAATAAAAAAAAAGAAATTTTTTATCTTAATTATGAAAGACAAACAATCACTCTTCAGCTTAGAGCATCATCAACATCATTAAATCAGACTTCATATTGCCGGTGGTTCAGCTGAACCTGCATTTATCTGTTATCTGGGACTAGTGATATTTGATTTATTGCTTTATTGCTTGCTTGCTTGCTTGCTTGCTTGCTTGCTTGCTTGATTGATTGATTGATTGATTGATTGATTGATTGATTGATTGAAAACAGGTTGCAATTTAAAAAAAGAAAGGGTTAATTTTTAAAAATGTGATCGTCCCATTGGGAATCTGACTCAGCTCTTCTATCTCATATTTATTACGTGAGTGATCAAATGAAAGCTGTGAAGATGGCATTTAAATCTACTTTGTTCTTATTAGTGGCTTTTTATTCACAGACAAGAGGTGCGTCACTTTAGTTGTAGTTGATGTAAGGAATTGTTGGTTTTCTTTTATTCTCTCCTTTCATAAAGGATGGTTCAAGGTTTCTCAACTCAACTCAACTCAACTCAACTTTATTTATATAGCACCTTTCATACATAAAAACATGCAGCCCAAAGTGATTATCAATCAGATGAATACAAGAAATAAATAGATAAAAAAAGAATTGAATTAGATAAGTAAATGTTAAAGCAATGATTCAAATAGTAATGATTCAAATAATAATGATTCAAATAATAATATAAATAATAAGAAGAATAATGCAGTCCAGGGCTAAAAATAAATTACTCCACATTAAAAGTTAGATTAAAAAGGTAAGTCTTAGGTTTACTTTTAAAAACACCCAGAGAGCTCACCGTTTTAACGTCCAGAGGCAGAGAGTTCCACAGCTTAGGGGCGTAAAAACAGAAAGCTCTCTGGCCGGTGCTTGTGTGAGACACACAAGGAACATTCAAAAGGGAAGCATCTTATAATGAAGGAGACAATAAAGGAAGCATTGAAGCTCCTTTCCTTATGATTTAAGAAATTCAAACAGGCTGGCTATAACTAACAGGCATGACTATTCAACCACGGTTTCATACTTAAACAGTAACAGAAATCAACAAAGCATTTGTGTCATGTATGTAAAGGACTCACTGACATTAAAGTGACATCACTGTGTTGTAAATTCAGGATGGGGATCGGCGAATGAAGCTGCAGAACATGGTGAAGTTCCCTCTCACTGGCATGGACATGGCACCCCATATGGTGAAGAGGAGCCAGAGCAGCTGGAGCCTCCCCTCCCACTGGTCACCATGGAGACGGCCTTATGGGATGGGCCGTGACACCGAGGACTACCTTTATGACTTGTATGCAGTGTGTAACCATCACGGGACCATGCAGGGGGGGCATTACACAGGTAACAGATCCACGACCACACACACTTACGTCCCTCTATCCCAGTTTGTAAAGCTTTAAAGATATTTATAGTTCTTTATTTTGTTCTATCATCCAGCCCACTGTAAGAACTCCATTGATGGGCAGTGGTACTGCTTTGATGATAGTGATGTTCAGCCCATAGCCGAAGATGAGGTCTGCAAGCCAACTGGCTACATCCTGTTTTATCAAAGGCGTGCTACAGTCCCGTCTTGGTCTGCCAACAGTTCTGTAGGAGGTAATTTATTAGGACAAGCTCGTACAATCATGTGTGAGTGTTCCCTTAGTAACTATTAATATTTAACCACTGTGGGCTTTTAGGATCCACTAGCTCCTCTTTGTGTGAGCACTGGATTAGTCGGCTGATGGGAAGCCGTCCGCCAAGCCAAGCCTCGTCTGGTTCCTCCAGACGCACCTCGCTGGCGTCTCTGTCAGAGTCTGCGGAGTTTGCTGGTGAAAGGAGTGAGGATGATGGTGAGAGACTCTAAAAAAAAACCACAAAGTTACTAAGAATCTTTGAGAATTTTCCACTGATGTGTATGTTTCTATCACACAGGTTTGTCGAGCCGACAGGCAGTGAGAGGCATGCAAAGACAAACTTTCTCCTCCAGATCTTCCATTGCCAGCCCACTTGTGCTAAGCGAAAATGGTGCCAAACCATCCTGGCCGCACTCCGCTAAGCTCCAACTCCGCTCCAACTCCCCGTCACGCTTCTCCCTGGAGTCCCACTCCTCCTCCCCGACCCTGGAGATGATAGGAGAGGTGGTGGATAACTTCCCTGGGTCACCGAAACCGGACAAACTGTCAGGGGGACGGTCGGCCCTTGCAGCTCTGGATAGTAATCTGGGCAGCAGGAGGTTAATAGAGCAGGTTCACTCCAAGGCTGTGGCCCAGGCAGAGCAGAGGAGCTCCGTCCAGGCCAGGGAGAACAACAATGTAGTCGCAGCTGCTGAACAGGTCAGTCCTCGACATGGGGCGGCAGCGAAGGAGCAGAAACAAAGAAATGGGGCTGCGGATAGTGCTGGTGTTAAAAGGACCTCAGTAAAGACGGGGTTAGAGAGCGAAAGGAGTCCCAAGAAGCGCCCTGCCACCTCTTCTACATCCTCCAGCTCCTTGTCTCCTGCATCCCCAGCTGTTGACAAGTTACCATCCCGAACACAGACCAAAAGTACGGCATCAACGTCCAGCCCCAAGGACAAGAATGATGGTGCAGCTAAAGCTAGCAAAGCAAGTTCCTCGAGAACGGCAACCCCCTCTAAGAAAAACTCCTCTCAAACCCCAGAGGTGTTACGTCCTGATTCTGCCCAACAGAGGAAGAGCGGCTCTCCAGGATCGCAAAGCTCACACCCTCCACGAAGGACATCACCAAGGGCAGGAGGCGAGAAAGGCTCGGCCTCAGGAAGGACTAAAGCAGCAGATAGGAGCACTAGTAGGGACTCCACAAGGGCCAATGTGGTCACAGAGAAGAAGGCAAGCGCTGGAGGTCCTCCCTCCAGGTCAAGTGCAGCGAGCAGAGCAGAGAGCAGGCCGGGTCGCGGTGCCGAGAACAGACCAGTGGGTCGGAGCTCGAGCAGCAGCTCTTCTATGGCTAGTCTCAGATCTTCGAGTGTAGGTGGTCCCTCTGCGAGTGCAGCCCCGCCATCGAGAGGGCCTCGAAGGAACAGTAAAACAGAGGAGAAAGGTTTATCCTTTTTCAAAACTGCTCTGAGGCCCAAAGACGCACGTAAAGCAGGGGACGTAGGGAAGACAGGGGCGGGGGAAGCTAAGGTAAGTCCAGAGGATGGTAGCGGAGATGCAGCAAGAGAAGGAGCAGGTAAGAAAGCCCAGAACGTTGCCTCGGAGGCTAACGTGAACACAGCCAAAGACAAGGAGTCCTCGAAAGCGTCTGCAACAGCAAAGCACTCGCTGCTGCCCTCCACAAGGTCCAAGCTTTCTGGAGCTGAAACAAACACCCAGCAGTCCCCTGCCAACGCTAAAGAGCCTTCAAAGAAAGAGCCTGTGAAAAAGACAATGCAGTCGAGGAAGATCCCCATCAACTCCACACAAACTAGCCAGAAGGCCAAGTGACATTTTACAGCCTGACAACAATCTCTCTCTCTCTCTCTCTCTCTCTCGCGCAGCTCTGAGGTGTTTTGACCATCAAACCCGACATCTTTAAAGCACCTGTAGCTTTTCAGTGCTGACTGAAAACCAGCTGCCATACTGGACGCCCACTGTCCATATTGTTAAATAGTTATTTAGGAATGGGTTTTAACTAAGCACTTTGTATGGATTGCATTGATTTTGAGGAATATTATACTGTATTGTAAATACGCATGGACTGCACATGTATTGAAATTATTGCCTTGTTCTGTCTGTAGCATAGAGGAGAGAGGGACATCTCAGTAGGAGGTGGAAGTAAAAGTGACTTTGCACAAAGATGGAAAGCAAGATACATCAAACACGGACTACTCACTCACCAAAGGCAGTTTACCGGTGATTTTTAACATGCTGATGCAGTGAAATTATTTCCAAAAGAGTCTTTATGTACAGCTCTCCTTCAGTACAGAGAGCCATATGTCGACAACAAACATCAGTGCCTCAGATAATCAAAGAAGTATTTAATCTAAATTGTATAACTGCAGATGTTGGTAAATTTATAACTGGATTTTAATATTTATTAAGCACTGAAAATGTTGTTTCAAGTAAACCACAATTAAGCTTATTTAACCTGAACTGCTGTTTACATATGCTCCTTGATGTAGTAATTGTGCAACAGCCTTTAAGTATTTTTGTGCAGAGAAAAAGATTGTCATCAAGAGAGGCTGAGGAGAAGTGCAGGAATGACGCATGTGTCGTTGGTGTTAAACGTCTGGAGACCTTCGTTTGTAATGGTCCTTTAAATGTTTGTGTTATTATTTACCTGTAATAACCTGTTACCCCTCAGACAAAAACAATCCCACCCAGTCACCATCTCTGATCTTCCTCACGAGGGGGGGAGATCAGCCTCTTCTTCTTCTTCAGACTGCCAGACATCTCCAAACATTCCTCTCAGATGAACACAGGGTTAATATAATGTAAAGAAAAACAAACAAAAAAAACAACACTCTGCACACAGATGACACATTCAAAGACAGCTGGGATGCCTTCGTTTCAAACCATACATGTACATAGAGCACTATGGTATGTTTGAGTCAGCCCGTCATCACAGCTTGTGCACATCGCCAGCTTGCATTGCAGAGTAGACCGACACTGAACGCACCGACTCAGACCGAGATCACCGTCCACGACCTATACGACAGATGTTGCATGAAAAAAAAAATTTGCTTATGCATGCACTGAACTATGCAAGCAGACTCTTGCTAATGCCCACACTGATATGTAGACGTGCTACTCTTGGATGTGTATATATTTCTACAACTGTATATTTTTCCAAAATGCCAGCATCAGAGAGCATGTAAAGGCATCCTTTATTAAAGCTTTGTTTGCACATTTCTTCAAAGTAATATATACATTTTGTATGAATGATAAGTATTGCTCATTCACCCTCAACAAAGTAAATCAACTCACTTTGACATTGATGTTTTCTGTATTCATTTGACTCACTTTTCCTCACATTCTCCAACCTTTAACAACTTTAAAAGGCATTTTTTTTATGGGTTACCAACAAAACATGTCTGCTATCGACAATTTGTGGCATGACTTTTCATTTTTATTTGTAACAGTTTGAATTCATAGAAACGTGAAAAGTTTTACCTGATCTTCTTTGATAGCTAAGAAATTAAAATGAAACCGTCCAAAAACAGAAGTATTCTCAGAGAACTTAAGACAGGCTTGATGTCTGCTTCCAAATATATTCACATTATGACAAGTTAGGCCTTTTCAAAGCAAGAAGCATGACTCAGCATGTATAACAACACTGATTTCTGTATTTTTCTGAGGATGAAAAGTAACAATAATGTTTTTAAATCAGTTCTTGTATGTTCAAATCTGTCCCCAAACACCTTAGCAGTACTGATATCTACACAAAGGCAGATGTCACTGTGAAAAGTTGCACTTGAATGCATCATTATCTCATTTGTATGAGCCCCCCCAGTTTCAGATTTATCATGACAGCTGTAATAATATGCATCAGAAGTGTAGATCTATGAATGTCAGTGTCGCAGTTGAGGAGGTGTGTTCATCAGAAACTCAAACAGCCGGACCTCAAGCTTCTTCATTTTACTTTCTGTCACTTCCTGGTGCAGAATAAAAATCTTTATCATCAGTGCCTGGTGGCAACAGTGTGTCCATACTGTGCTATAATGTCCAACATGCAGTATTTCAACTGACGTATGTATGTCACTTTAACATTATGTGATCGAATGAAAGGGATGTGTACTCTTCTTGAAACTGTGTGGGATGATTTATTTTCACAAATGCATGAAAGTATTTAGATTTTTCCATTACTTTCTGTCATTTTGAAAGTGTACTGTGATCATCTTTTCCTGGGGGGTAGCAGTATGTGTTGGCATTGTTTTAACAATTAGAGTCCAACAACAATAACAAAATAAATTTATGCCATTAACTAACGCTTTGTGGACATTTTGTTTTACATTTACAGCATTTTTTTCTACAGCTGCTTTTTATATTTCTCTTAACATTTCTCATTTTCTCCACTTGGTGGAGCTCAGTGGTTGCCTCAAAATCCCTGTTCACATGAACACTGAGTAAGGACAATAAAGCAACACTTGAAGTGTGATTTTGTCCCCAAGAAATGCCCTTCCATTTGAACTTGTGGGATTATTAAGATATATAGTACAGTCAAATCCAATTCTGCCAGCGAGGGAGATGATATGTTATTAAACTACAGCACCATCATTTATTTAGAGCTGATTCAATTGTGGTGTTATTAGTTTGGCCCAAGGCAGGGTGTGTTAAGAGTTAATGCTCCCTCTTTGTCTCTCCATTCTTGTTATTTTGTATAACAGTCATCAGTTTGGGGAATTACTTTTTCACCCTCTCACTTCTCACCTCTTGTGCGGTCGGAGAAGTGATGAAATTTTACAAATCTCCTGTGGTGTGAGGGAGCTGTGGCATGCTTTTATGGAGAGAAAAAAAACCCATCTGAGTTTATCAGAAAAGAGCATTTTGTGCGTTTGGCACTTTTTAGAAAAACTTGAGGTTATTAAACTGTTATGCATGTATGAATGTAATTAAAAAACCCACAGACTGCAACCCGGCACAAGATCATGCTGTAAAGCAGCCAGCCTCCTCTAGTGCTCAAATCAATAATCATTTGCCAATTGTATCAGTTCCAAGAGAACATCATTAGTGAGACCTCGCTGGAGAATTCAGCAACTTTTATCTGGATTTAACACACAAAACCGTGACATTACCCTTCTTAAATCCTGAACATAACCCGTCTTGCACGCTGAATTGGATTACATTTTTGCTATAACACATTAATGTGCTTCTTGGTGCATTGAAGAAAGGCAATCTAATCGTATTGATCAATCCAATCTTAGTATCTCCTGTGGCCAAATTCAATCCTTAGCGCTGCTGCTAAGTCTCCATTTCGAGACACTCTGTCCCTGGATGGAAGGAGATGAGGAGCAGAATCTTCATCATAAGCTTTTCACTTTTTCTGCTTGTTGTTTAGAATGATTCATGCTTTGATTACTAGAGGGCTGAAAATGTCATGAATACCAACGTAATACAACATTTGTAAAACATCCGTTGTGTGACATCGTCAATGTTAAAATAAATAACATCACAAGACATATAACACCATGTTCACCCTTGATATTGCAGTATATCTTGCATACTCAAATCCAATTAACTCTCTACAGCCTGCAGCCAAAAAAAGAGGCCATATAGCTCAATTAATACCTCTGTTATAAAATCCCGACAAGCTGGTACTAATGCTGCAATGCTGTTGAAGCACTGCTTTTAATGTATAAATCTGAATGCTTTTTTATGCCCTCCACCTTCTGATATTCATGCTGTGAATGTTGTACTGTACCATGCATGAACACCTATAACAGACAACGCAAAGGAATCTAGGACATTAAAAATAAAAACCTGACATGCCAGTAAATAAATAATAAAAGGTCTGAGACTAGACGTGTGGAAAACTTTAAAAAGCTGTTGGTATTAGTTGAAAGGCCTGAATTCAGATATGTAAGTATTTATAGATCAGAGAGCAGTTCTGAAGTGCTAGCAACAGCAAAAAAGCCCTTCAAGCATTTCAATTCTCAGTCTTTCTTAAACAAGAAACGATACACTCAGATGATGTCATTAATCAGCTTTCATTGAAAAATCTCATGATTCATTTTTTATCTATAAACCTAAGTAAAAGCGATAACAAAAAAACAGTAGCTCCCTCAGACCAGGGGTGTGTCCAGACTTTTTTGACTTGGGTGGCCAAACTGGGGCTCTGACATATGATGTCATGGAAGGACTTCTCTCTGGCTGTGCAAAAGGACAAAAGACTGTTTGAGTCAGTCAAGAGCAGCAAAAAGTATCCATGGAAAAAGTACATTTGTTGAGTCATATACTCCTCTTTTGCATTAAATTTTTATTTTGCCTGTTTTTTGATGTAAAGAGCCAAACTGTGGTTTCTTTGAGGTTTATTCATATGAGGTTACATCATGATACAGTAAGGATTAAAGGGAATATACACATTTTCTGCATTTCCAGTTGAATCAGAATACGAATAGACGCTGAATTCACACATCATGCTCACACCACCATGGCCCCGTGCACCTGTCCCTTATCTAGTAGTGAGAAAGCTGGCAACCCTATTCCCGCCAATTGTGATCTTTGAAACCAAAAGACTGCCTCCATATTGCGCTGGTGTAACCAAAGGATGCACAGAAGCGATCTGGCTGGTAGCATCACACCCCCAACAATAACCAAAACATGCATTATTATGATTCGAAGCAGACACTTAGGGCTTTGGAAAATTAAATACATTTTGTGTTTCTGTTTGTTTAGTTTTCTCCCACTATTCCTCTGCTAATCTGGTACAGAGCGCTGCAGGAGCCCACATTAGTCAACAGAGCTGTCAATCATGATGTTACATCCGCTCTTTTTTAGAATTTGATAACTTATTAAAACTTAACGTGTCAGAATATGATCATTTCAACATAAATCAGCATAATAAGAACTAAGTATATTGACCATGTTCGAGAAAAAAACTTTAAAAGTCAGTCCTCTTTTCCCTCTGTTAACATTACACAGGCAGGGTTTATGACCTATGCTGTGGAGGGGGCTCAACATATTTTGGTTTTGAAGCAAAAGTGCTCATATACTGTCCATCTTAATATACAGCATGCCTAAGACTTGTTAGCCCCTGTTCTTTTGTTGGCAGCTCGAGAATGAAAACGGGAGAGTTCGTTCAGTTCTCAGAAAACATTTATTGTGATCACATGTAAATATGTACAGCGCTGGTCTCAAAATGACAGAGCTCCCGCAGGAAATCAGCAAAATGAGCCCCGAGTCCATGATATGATAATCTTTTATAGAGATACATCTTGAAAGGCGTACAGGAAGTACGCAGCCAACTCCTATTGGCCTGAAAGTTGGGTGTCGTACGCAGCCGTCTCTATATTGGTTCTAGTCTCCAACACGCGTACCTCAATCGATACACGTCTTCAGACAGTCTTACTATTGAGCATTGTAACCTAGAAATGTGTGTGTATGTTGCTTCTCTGCCTGCAGCTGTCCTTGAAGCAGAGCTGATAACCACAAGTTTGTTCCTGCGTTATCAGCTGACGGTAACAGTCTCCTCAGTGGACCTATTTCCAGTACTCCTTTAGGTAACACAATATGATGAGGCCTTTACTGGTCAACTCTATAAAGTATATAACTGTTTCTGTAGGCTATAAGATATTAACATATTAGTCAAATTAAGTCAAATTATCACAGACTCATAAATCATGGAAAGCTTATAATTGTTATTCTTATTGTCTTCTTTGCTTTCCTGTTGCTACATTTCAACACTTGACACTATTCCTTAAAGCTAATGCTACTTGTGGGCCAAAACAGCTGCTAGCTTAAATTAGTGCAAGCTCAAACTGTTTCACAACAAGAAATTCAAGACAGCTATATCTGGGTCACTAAGATACTATTAATAATTGTATCTATTAAAACTGTGTACGATGAGAAACAAATCTTGAATTATTGATTTAAAGGCAGTTTGAGCTTATTTTTCTGAGAGCAGCTGGTCATAATAGAATGCTAAATTCATTGAGTTGTTCTTTTATGAGTTCCTCAAAAGTTCATGATCAATAAAACGCTTTATCTAGAAACTTTTTGGGTGAGTGTGCTTCTCTGTCCATTCACATATCATATAAACTAACGCCTTGCATGCAATACTAAAATTAAATAGATAAAAAAAGTCCTGTCATAAAAGTCTTTTTGCTTTCTTTTATCATTTTTTAAATATTTTTTTCATTTCTTTCCTTTTAGTCACTGTAAAAGATGGAGATGATACTCAAAGCCCTCATTATAAGTTCCTTGTTGTGTTTTCAACTCATTCCTATTCAGTTCATCATCTAAAGAGAATTTTAGCATCTTGCCAAGCAACAACCTACCCATAACTAAATGTATTCACAGTGTGAGCCTTTTTTTCTCTCCAAATGAAAAACAAATTCAATTATTCACTTGTTTCAGGAGCGAGCATGTCAATTATTTCTCTTCTCTGGAGTCTAGTGATGCAGTACTTTAGTTCCCTTTTAATTGGAGATGAAGAATCTTGTGAGCCTTGAGTGCAGTCGTGGAGAGCGAGCTGCTTTTTAGCCAATGCAATATACATGACGTGTCATGTGGGACTTCCACGGTTGAATTACATAACCCCAGAGCAGCGAAGACTGGTGCCTTGAAAACAACTTTAGCGCCAAAGGAGACTATGATGTTGTTTTTTGGACCAAAGAAGCACCCTTAAACTGTCAGATTTGTCTTCTTCTCGAGCTTGAGGAGTCTTTTGTGATGATGAAATATTTTTTATGCATTAACAATCCCTAACTCACAGCTTTAATTGAGCGCATTACGAGTTTTATCAACCTCGTTTTGAGCTTATCCTGGTTATCGCTTTATGATATAATGTTTACATGGGTCTTGAAAAACCTGATTATTCATACCCTTATAGATGATCATGACATAATCCATCTTTCTACTCCCATTTCCACAGTTGTGTCCTGATTTATTTTCATTTACCACATTCCGGTAGCAGCCCTTACCCTTTGATGTCAAGCTCAGATTAGGAAGCTCAAAAGCTCTCATATTGTGCCTCTGTGTTCTAGCTTGCATGGTTCACAAACGGGGAATCTGACAGAAATTAAATTTTGGTTTCTTCAAATGCTTATTAATGTGCAACTGAGGGACAATAGGCACTGGAAGTAAGGAGGGATATTGGGCCATATTTGAAGATAAAAACATTTGATTACACACTGGCTACTTTATAGTTCTATGGCTAAAATAAGGTCAGGGCAGAGCTAGACTCTCAGCGCAAAGGGGGCGGAGCATCCTCAAAGGGCCTTTCTGGTAGTCAAATTCACAACTTTAAAAAAGCTGATGTATTTTCTCTAATTTTGGTCCCCTGAAGGTGTTTCATAGTTTATTCATAACCCTAATCCTAATCGCAGCCCCAACCGCAATCCTAAAAGGAACCCTATTCCTAATCATAAGCCAAACCCTATTCATAACCCTAACACTAACCCTAACCCAACCCAACCCTAATCATAACCCTAACCCTAATCTCAACCCTTATCCTAACTCTAGCCCTAACCCTAATCTCAACCCTAACCCTAACCCCAATCAAAACCCATACCCTAAACATAACCTTTACCCTAATCTCAACCTTAACCCTAATCTTTACCCAAACCCTAACCCTAAACATAACCCTTACCCTAATCTCAACCCTAACCCTAACCAAACCCTGATCTCAACCCTAACCCTAATCATAACCCTAACCCTAACCCTAATCATTTCCCAAACCCTAGCCCTAATTATAACCCTAAACCTAATCTCAACCCTAACCCTAATCCTAACCCTAATCTCATCCCTAACCATAGTATCAAACCTAACCCTAATCATATCCCTAATCTCAACCCCAAACCTAATCCTAACTCTAGCCCAACCCTAATCGCAAACCTAACCCTAATCTCAACCCTAACCCTAATCATAACCATAAACCCAAATCTCAACCCTATCCCTAATTATTAACCAAACCCTAAACCTAATCATAACCCTAAACCTAATCTCAACCCTAACCCTAATCTTACCCTAGCCCAACCCTAATTGCAAACCTAACCCTAATCATAACCCTAATCATAACCCTAACCCTAACCCGAACCATAATCTTAACCCTAACCCTAATCATAAACCTAATCCTTACCCTAATCTCAACCTAACCTTAACGCTAACCTTTATCATAACCCTAAACCTAATCTCAACCCTACCCCTAATCCTAACCCAAGCCGAACCCTAATCGCAAACCTAACCCTATTCATAACCCTGAACCTAACACTAACCCAGACTCCAATCATAACCCTAACCCTAATCCTAACCCAAGCCGAACCCTAATCGCAAACCTAACCCTAATCATAACCTTGAACCTAATCTCAATCCTAACCCTAACCCTTACCCCAATCATAACCCTAACCCTAATCATAACTCTAACCCTAATATCACCCCTAACCCAAACCCTATTTATAACCCTAAACGTAATCATAACCCTAATCATAACCTTGACCCTAACCCTAATCATCACCCTAACCCTAATCACAACCATAACCCTAACCCCAACCTTAATCTCAACCCCAACCCTAATCATAACCCAAACCCTAATCATCACTCTAACCCTAATCATAGTCCTAACCCTAATCTTAACCCTAATCATAACCCTAATCATAACCCTTATCTCAACCCTAAACCTAATCTCAACCCTGACCCTAACATCAATCCTAACCCTAACCCAAATCTCAACTCTAACCCTGTCCATAACCATAACCCTAATATCAACCCTAACCCCAATATCAACCCTAACCCTAACCCTATTCATAACCCTAACCCTAACCCAACCCTAAAATCAACCCTAACCCTAGTCTTAACCCTAACCCTAATCTCAACCCTTACTCTGACCCAACCCTTACCCTAAGATCAACCCTAACCCTAGTCTTAACCCTAACCTTAAACATAACCCTAATCCTAATCTCAACCCGAACTCTAATCATAAACCGAAACCTAATCATAACCCCAACCCAAATCCCATCAATAACACTAACCCCTACCTTAATCTCATCCCCAACCCTAATCATAACCAGAACCCTAATCATAACCCTAACCCTAACCCTAAACATAACCCTTACCCTAATCTCAACCCTAACCCTAACCAAACCCTGATCTCAACCCTAACCCTAATCATAACCCTAACCCTAACCCTAATCATTTCCCAAACCCTAGCCCTAATTATAACCCTAAACCTAATCTCAACCCTAACCCTAATCCTAACCCTAATCTCATCCCTAACCATAGTATCAAACCTAACCCTAATCATATCCCTAATCTCAACCCCAAACCTAATCCTAACTCTAGCCCAACCCTAATCGCAAACCTAACCCTAATCTCAACCCTAACCCTAATCATAACCATAAACCCAAATCTCAACCCTATCCCTAATTATTAACCAAACCCTAAACCTAATCATAACCCTAACCCTAACCCGAACCATAATCTTAACCCTAACCCTAATCATAAACCTAATCCTTAACCTAATCTCAACCTAACCTTAACGCTAACCTTTATCATAACCCTAAACCTAATCTCAACCCTACCCCTAATCCTAACCCTAGCCGAACCCTAATCGCAAACCTAACCCTATTCATAACCCTGAACCTAACACTAACCCAGACTCCAATCATAACCCTAACCCTAATCATAAACCTAATCCTAACCCTTATCTCAACCCTAACCCTAATCATAACCTTGAACCTAATCTCAATCCTAACCCTAACCCTTACCCCAATCATAACCCTAACCCTAATCATAACTCTAACCCTAATATCACCCCTAACCCAAACCCTATTTATAACCCTAAACGTAATCATAACCCTAATCATAACCTTGACCCTAACCCTAATCATCACCCTAACCCTAATCACAACCATAACCCTAACCCCAACCTTAATCTCAACCCCAACCCTAATCATAACCCAAACCCTAATCATCACTCTAACCCTAATCATAGTCCTAACCCTAATCTTAACCCTAATCATAACCCTAACCCTTTCCCTTATCTCAACCCTAAACCTAATCTCAACCCTGACCCTAACATCAATCCTAACCCTAACCCAAATCTCAACTCTAACCCTGTCCATAACCATAACCCTAATATCAACCCTAACCCCAATATCAACCCTAACCCTAACCCTATTCATAACCCTAACCCTAACCCAACCCTAAAATCAACTCTAACCCTAGTCTTAACCCTAACCCTAATCTCAACCCTTACTCTGACCCAACCCTTACCCTAAGATCAACCCTAACCCTAGTCTTAACCCTAACCTTAATCATAACCCTAATCCTAATCTCAATCAGAACTCTAATCATAAACCGAAACCTAATCATAACCCCAACCCTAATCCCATCCATAACACTAACCCCTACCTTAATCTCATCCCCAACCCTAATCATAACCAGAACCCTAATCATAACCCTAACCCTTACCCTTATCTAAACCCTAACCCTAATCTTAACCCTAATCATAACCCTAACCCAACCCTAACCCTAGTCTCAACCCTAACCCTAACCCTAATATCAACCTTAACCCTAACCCAAATCTCAACCCTAACCCTATTCATAACCCTAACCCTAATCATAACCCTAACCCTAACCCTAATCTCAACCCTAACCCTTATCACAACCCTAACCCTAATCACAACCCTAACCCTAACCCTAATCTCAACCCTAACCCTAGAAACACCCCTAACCCAAATCATAACCTTGACCCTAATCATCACCCTAACCCTAAGAGGTTGCTGCTTGGTTATAACTTATGTTGTTTTTTGTTGCAGTATGACAATATAAGAACATATTAGCTTCCCAACCTAAGTGATATCAGAGAATCAAGGCCCAGCATTGGCCAAAAAATAGCATTTTTTAGAAGCATGCTGCAAACCAAGATTTAAACTATATGAATACATAGCAATAAAAACAATGCAACAATCTAAATGTTCTGCAAATTAAAAAAGGTAGTTAAAAAAAGGATAAATGCATTTAAATCAAACATTTTGAGAAGACATAACTCAACAATTGACCTGGAAACTTAAAATGCCTAATTATATATAATATATATACTATAATTACTTCATTTTTTTTTTTTTTTTTCCATTTTATTAGGAGTTAGGGGAGTATTTTACTATTTTTTAGCTCTTTTAGCAACACTCTCACAGTGAGAAGCTTAAAAATTTAATAATTTCCTTTAAACTTCTTTGATTAATTCTCACCCACTGACATTTAAGAAAAAAACTAAGCTCCTTTTGCTTAAGATGGCAGAGGATATACCTAAAACTTTGACCAGTAAAAAGTCTGAGATTATTCCTCCCACACGCTGCACATTCACGTCTCTTCTATAATGCACAGTATATAGTGTGGAGCTGGAATCCTAAGGCCTTGCCAACACACAGGACTCATCAGAATGCCAGAGAGCAAGGTGTGAAGTGTCAAAGTTGGACGCACAGCCAGCGCATGTCTGTCTGCCTGCCTGCCTCGCTTCCTCTGACACTCATCCTACACCATTGGCTGTGCGCGGATGATTGACTGAGAGGTTGATTATGCTTCTTCCAGCCAGGTGGTTGGCAGGCAACAGAGACGCATATCACCAGATTGCTGCATCAGCCAAAGTGTGAGGCCACACTTTCTGGCACCGGTGTGTCTGGACGAACATCACAAGAATAATAAAAAGATGCAGAGATGTCAATCATCACCTAAAGTGATTTTTTTCTTCCTTTTTTTTGTTGGCAGCAGTCTCTCCATCTTGTATCTTGTATCATTAGAGGCTTTTGAGCAACACTGAGATGCAATACGGGCAAAAAAAACTCTAGAATTCTTGGTGTTCTTTTGGGAGAAGGGGAGAGTCTTTGATGTTGTAGAGTTTCATGGAGGCAAATAACACACTTTGATTTTTCATAAGACATCTCTAGTTTAGAAAAAACTGAAGGCACAAACATCTGCACATGCACTCTGTCAAAGATGAGGTTTGAGTTAACACCCAGCTGAAAGATGTGCAGCGTCTTTTGGCTACAGATATTATGCGTACACACAGCACATTTTTTTTTTCTTTTTTCTGAAAGTTCCAATCTTTTCCAGAGGACTGGTGAGGGAACGTCTGTCCTCTTTGATTTCCTGGAGAAGAGAAATCAGTGTTTGGATGAACATAAAAGGTAATGTATTCATAAAAAGCTGTGATGAGTGCAGCTGTCTCCAGCATCTGACATCCAATCTGAGACAAGCCGCCCAGGGAGGTTGGACCATCCTCCACCGTGTGTGCAAGAGTGTACGTGTGCGAGTGTTAGTGTGTGTGTGTGCACAACAAAGAATTTATTGTCTGGTTCAGTGTGATTTGAATTCAAGTGAAGGAAAACACTCCAGAAGATTTTTTTTTATTGCTGGTTAATGTGATTTTATTGAGGTTGAGTCGAATAAATAGATCAGTGGGCCATGAAAAATTGGTTTTGAATGAACAGGCAATTTTTTTTATAATGTTGAATCAATCATGTTGTTGGTTTACTTCAAAATCAGTCAAATAAAATAAGATTAATAAACAAATAAGAAAACAATGTTAAGATAATTGTACCTAAAACAACATATTTGGGGATGTGTAAAATTAAAGTCTAACATAATATCAACATGGTGACAACTTAAGAGATCATTTTCATAGCCATCAAAGAAGAATATTAAAGCTAGGGTTGGCAGTCACGGAAAACTAGCATGATTTTGAATGTAGCATTTCCTCAGGACTCCGTCTAACCCCTCCCCTTCCTCCCCTCAGAGCTCCTCCAAAACGACGCCCCAGCTCGCATGCATGAGCGGCGCTAATTCATGACCAAACATGAAATGTACGCGCAGGAGGCGGGCAGAACGGGATTTGATTGGTTTCATATTTTGGACCCTAAAGGCAGGGATTGGTTGGTGTTTTCCCAGGTTTACTCCGGCTGTAGATAGCAGCTTTTTTTCCCGGCTCTTTTTAAAGAAAACATTATGTATTGATTGCCATCGGACAGAAAAATAATTTAACCAGTATAATAAAAAGTGTAAATCTGACTACCAACCCCAGCTTTGATTCATACATTATAAATATTATCATATATAATAGTATCTTTCCAATCTAACTTCAATGTTTTTTTTTTTCACTATTACCTGTTTCATTAAGATTTTCTGCTCAAGAGGTGGTCAGATCCTTGTCTTGTATGTAGAGTATCTGCACTCAGACAGTGATTACCAAAATGAGGGCTCTTACACCCTTGGTGGATCATAAAGGCAGGTGACAATAAAGAAATTATGAATCATATTTTTAAATTTAAAATTTTGTAATGGTCATATTTTTGTGGCTTGGAAAATCACTACCTGTAAATGAATTAAATATTAATCTGCACTGCATTGCTCTAGGCTATGATGGAGCATTAAGTTCACATTCCAGAGGGTTAAGGAATTGATTTCAAAGATTACTTACAACAACTTACTTACTTACAAGAATAAAGTCATAATTTTAGTCCATCATTGGCCTGTATGGTACTGTACTTTGTAAGGGGGAATTGGAGGAGCAGCCAACCACCTGCATTGAAATGAGGGTCATGGAGCATTTTGTGAAGTTATACTTTCAAATAGGTTTCAAAGATAACTGAAAACTCAATCTTCTCGCACATCAGCACCAAACTGTCATAAGATTCAGGGATAGATTGTACAAGGGTAGGCTAATAGGCAACCTGAGAACACTTCTGCAACTGTTTTGTGTCCTCTGCTGCTGAGGATAACTTCACAAGATGATTTAGGTTCCTCATTTTAGTGCAGATGGCAGGCTAGCCCTCTGATAGCCCATATATAAGGTCCAAAATTCAGGCATCTATTTTATTCTAATAGAACACTATCATTTTTTAATTGCATACAACTTTTATCCCTTTCTGTTTACTCTGGTCAACACTCCCGTGTAGAATAATGTGGGAATGCTCTAAAAGAAGAAGAAGAGAAGAAGAAGAAGAAGAAGACACTTTTTGTGTACCGTAGTACCATAGTTAAGCCGCAACCACTTCCTGCTATCACTATGATTGAAAATAAAGACAGCACTAGGTTATTGAATGGTTCATTCTGCTACATAAACAAAACCTCCCAGACAGCTCAGTTGACAGGTAAAAAGTAATCTGCACTTTGTTTCAAGTGTGAGCTACCACCATGAGGCTAAGCATACGGAATCAGCTAATCAGACTGATGTCAGCGGGCAACCGCCGCCAGAGCACTATTTTTGGATGATGCTAATCTCCACAGACCTGTGGAAACTAACAACAAGAAGCTAACTACAGTGCTTGCTAAATGGGTGGCAACTGCCTGCAGCTCTGTCAACATTGTGGAAGGCTCAGATCTAAGAGAAATCCTCAGGTTGGCATGTTGTGACCAGTCAGTAGTTTCACTCATACCTATGAAACAGAGAAAGCAACCAAACAGGTACTCCTGAAAATAGTGCAAATGCCATTAACCAAGGATCATTGGACATAAAAATTAGACATATATTTAGAGCCATCTCTAAGCTGCCATTTTTATTTAAGATCCTTGAAAAAGTTGTGCCCTCTCAGCTGATTTCTTCTTAAGAACGGCAGTCTGATCTTTAAAAAATGTCAATCTGGTTTCTGCTGCCAACATAGCACTTAGACAGCTCTGGTCGAGGTCTTCAATGATTTATTGCTTGCAGCTGATTCTGGCTTATGCTGTATTCTAATTCTCCTTGACCTCAGTTCAGCCTTTGATACAGTGGACAACAATGTCTTAATCAGCAGTCTGAAATACTTTATAGAGAATAGTGATGTGGCACTGGACCGGTTCATTTCCCCAGGAGTCTGTTTGGGGTTTCCTCTTATTCACTGTTTTCATACTTCCCCTGAGGATAATCCTGCTTAGGCCTGCATATACTATTATTTGTATTTATTGACTCCAACCTGTCCTTTGACATCCAGGTGACCATTTAGTGTGCTATTTGAATAGTTATTATCACAAAATTCTGCTTCGTATTAGGCCAACTTTAAAGCTCCTGTGAAACTTTTTATTTGTGTCAATTTTGACGCCCCCCTCTGGACAAAATAATACCTCTTGTCTCTTTCACTTTCAAGTCCTGTCCATGTGTACCAAGTGTTTTCTGGAGAAAAATCCATCTAGTTACCCATAAAGAGTGTAAAGGGCTTTTTTTTTTTTTTTATCAACATGCGGTCAGTTATCTGGTCTGACATCTACTCCCCAACAGCGTTCACTGGCATTAAAAATGATAACAAATGAATTGTGTTGCCGATGAGCTTCTTTGGTCATAAAGAGGCATCACTGTTAATATAACTCTGTTCCATATCCAGTTAAAACTCTTCACAGGGGCTTTAACATAGAATATTTCTTTTTAGGTCCCCAGAGTACTGACAGATTTAGAAAAGCATCGCACTGCATATTGAAGCCGGCTTATGCAGGATCATCTTTGCAACAGACATCATCCAGGCTCAGTTTTTTCTCTTTAGACTTCTCCACATGTTGAAGAAAATCCCACTCTCCTCAAAGATGCATTTTAAATTGTTGCCCTACTGATGTGATTTCCATTTTGCTAGTTATGAAGGTGTAAAATGTGGTTATGAATAGAAGAATTTATTTGGATATCACAAACAGCTCTACCTGGCTTCCTATACTGTTGCTTCGGCTTTGTTAGGCTCCCTGCTAAGCCAGCACCGCCTCACAACGTAAACTCCATCAGAAATCCTAATGCACGGCATGTCGGCTGAGGTGTGGTCTGGAGTCCAGGGGTGGCTGATACATCAGATGTGTTTCGGTTTGCTGTGGTTTGCTCGCGGTTCGTGTGGAGGCAGCCTTGGGATGAGGCTTGTTATCTCCTCAGTGAGACAGGAGGCACGCGCTCTAATTAGAACACATCTCCTGGTGAGAGAGATGTTGAGGTCTGACTACTACTCCTCCAGTCTAATCAGCTTTCTACCTCACTTAAGCTTCTCCACATAAAACAGACTATTTTCTGTCTGACAAACATACAACAGCGAGAAGATGGCACCAAACAAGTGCTGCTAATTTGGAGGTATTTTGCACAGATTCACAGATCCAAATCTAAATCTCAATCTCACACCTTTGCCATCTCCCTCTGTCTCCCTGCTGGAGTGAGAAAGGCCCGGCAGGTGGCTGTTGTTCGCGACACAAATGTGAAGATCTTACTAAATTTTGTCCACATCAATCAAAATGTAAAGACATGTTTTTCGAGGCTTCAGGGGTTTTGCAGTAGCCTCATGATGTCCTTCTCTCATTTCACTTATTATCATTGTTGTGTGGAATTTGATACACATACAAATGTGCCATTTGTGAATATCATTGATATTTGTTTAACTGTTAACTGTTTAAGTTTCGTTTTTTAATTGTTTTTTCTTTATAAGTACTAATGTGAAAAAATGTATGCAATGCTAAGCTATGCCAAGCCATGTTACGTTACGTTACAGTGCGTTACGTTACGTTACGTTACGTTACGTTACGTTACGTTACGGTACGTTACGGTACGTTACGGCATGGCATGACATGGAATGGTATCATACAATATTGCTTTTTAGCATGTTGTATTTCACCAACTGATAACAACATACCATATCGTATCTCATGGTATTTTATCAACTTGTATTATACAATATTGTATCATTTTGATATTTTGATTATTGATTAATATAATTTTATAATGAAGTACGATTTCATAGTGTATGAAAATGACATTGTATTGTTATCATTATCTTATCTGTATCTATGCGATGGTATAGTATGTTAAAGCACTGTATCGTATCGTACCGTAGCGTACTGTTACCGTTCCATACTGTACTGTACCGACAGTATTGTACCGTATCGTGCCGTACTGTGCCATACCGACCGTATTGTACCATATCGTATTGTACAGTACCGTTCCGTATCGTATCGTATCGTATCGTATCGTGTCGTATCGTATCGTATCGTATCGTATCGTATCGTATCGTATCGTATCGTATCGTATCCTGTTCTGTTCTACCCTCTCCTATCTTATTTAGTTCTATGGTGTTGTCTGTTAGCCTTCCATATCAGTGCCGTATAACATACTACCTAATTAAGTGTTGACTGATTATCAGCCTTGGCTGATTATCCGGCCAATATTTGACATTTGGCTGATTATCTTTTACTGATAACTGCATTTTATTTCACCAATCACTGATATAGTGAATTGATTAAAAATGTGTAACTTTGTTTCCACTGCTGGTGTTTCTCTCTAGGTCTGTTTTAACTCAACACTATATCTCACCTAATAAGATAAGATAAGATACTCCTTTATTCATCCCACAACGGGGAAATTCCTGGAGTTACAGCAGCAAACAAAAGGTGTACAGTGCAAGAATTCCAACAAGACTATATATATTTTTTAAAAATATGTCCATCAGAGACGACAGCTTGGTCAATGTCACGCCCACAATGCTATGTAATTGGCTTGTAATGTAATGAACTGCAAGTATAAATTTATAACTGTGAACTCCTGTATATGATGTTGAATGTTTTAGTTTTGATTTAACATTTGCTAAGCCATTTAAACAAAAAAAAACCTACATTTTGTCAGAAAGTTGCTTTTCTACTGTAAATGAAAGTTGGTTCTAAATATTGGTTATTGGTCTCAAGAACTAGTAGTAATTGTGTCGACCCTGGAAAACCAAAGTCAGTCTCCCCCTATACCTAATAGTAATGTATCCTATAGTATCATGTGTTACATCATATTGTATTCTTCATATTGTATCGTATGGTATCTGCACAATGTTTTGCTGCTTTTGAACCGACCATCAATGACTCAGTGGCAATCATTTTGTTGTAATTCTACACATGACCAACATTTTAAATAACATTCCCCCCACTTCACTCCTTGGGTTTCCTATATGAGCTTAATAGAGCACATCCCATGAACATGCTTATTAAGTGTCATCCCCACAGACTGCAGTTCCAACACTATTCTGCAATAGTAGTAGAACGTGTATCATTAGTACTCGAGACTGTGCCACAGTTGTCAGCATTTCATTTTAATTTGGCTCCTAAGCCACTGGTGATTTCGACGCTGGGACATCCTGTCGGCTAGAGAAGTTAAACTATTCTGAAGCGTTCGGACTCTGAACAAGGTACAATGCTGAATCTCTGCCTCTGCAGTGTCAGCTGCTGTCTCAGTTGGATTGCAGGGAACCCTCATTCTATCTCATGTGAACATCCAGAGCAAAATGCTTGTGATATTTTAATTCAGTGCAGCCTAAATAGAGCATGCATGTAAAATGCATTTTCCTGTAGGCATGCATAAGAACGTTACAGCTTTGTTAACAGTGATATCGTACAAAAATACTGCAATATTAAGGTTTTAGGGAAGGATTTCTTTTGAAATCTTCTTTGCAGCTGTTTCCATCTAACTTCCTACCTCATTAAAAATCCAAAGGAGTGAATGTTTGAAGCTACATTAACCATCAGGGATTCTGTAGATGAACTACATTATGAGCCTGACGAACACCACTGTGACATTTAAACTCTTACACTCTGCCTTTAGCTGTAAACTTGATTTTATGTTGTTGTTTTTCTGTGCTGTGCAGGAAAAGTATGCCTTTGTGTTTGTTTTCCTCTCTTCAGTAAAAAAGAATCTAAGTATTAATCAATATTAGATCATAATGTTAAAAAAAATCATCACCAAAACACTAAGGCTCTTTCAAAAACTCTTAATGGAATAAAAACAAAAAAAAACCCACATCTGCTCTCATCCTGGAAGACTCAGTTTTAGTCTCACAGTCCTAATCAGTTCATGCACTTACGTATTAATCTGCAGGTATTTGGAGCATTAAATAATTACCAGGTGGCTCTCTTGGGATTGAAACAGGAAATATTTCTGGATTATACATAATCCAAACACTCAACCATTAAGCGCACCTTTCCATGTGGGATTATTTGCAATGCTTCATTAGTTATAATGTTTCATAATAACACGATTTTCAGTATCACTTCTAACAAATACTCATTAAGCCTAACAAGCACCTCATTAGCTGGAGTGCAAATAGGTCATAACATAGTGCCCTGAATGCAAGGATTTCATGATTTGCATTGGCTTCTTCCTGAGGGGATTTATATTTGAAAAGAAAGCTTGAGTGTGTGTGTGATGTGAGTAAAAGAGGAGAGAGTTTTGACCTGCAGGCAATCTCTGGAGAGCCATTCACTCGCTGAGTCTAATCAGACTCTGGCTGAGCTTGTTCTCTGGGATTTTTGCTCCTTTTCCAGCCCTCAGGCCTAATTAGGACCCATGTGGACCATACAGAGAGTTGCCGCTCACAGCGACGACCGCATGGACGCTCACCTGTGTGTCGCAAAGCCACAGAAATGAGCTGTTGGCGAGCATGATGACAAGAAGAGGGCATCAGAGGTGCTGCTACACAGCCTATACGCCCCCACCTGGAGGTCGAGAGAGTTTAATGAATGTTGGACACAGGGAAAGAAAGAGAGAGAGAGAAAGGGAGCGAGAGCAAGGGGAAGAAAAGCTGCAAGGGAAGAGAGAGGAGAAAAAATTCAGACGTCTGGATGGGAGAGGGTCACAGAGAGTGGAGCACCTTTTATTCTTTTTTCTTGTAACAATGCGCTATGGACCATTGCAAAAGAGGCAGAGAATGAGGAAGAATGAGAGCCTTGAACATATAGCCAGGTAAAATAAGAACTGTTTTTTTAAGGCTCCTTCAGCTCCTCTTTCTGTATTTCTATATCAAACACTGCGAAATCTTCAAAGGGTACTCTGTACATGCAAATTTTAAAAGGGCTTCAGATGGAGTAGTATTCAGACAGATATACAACGTAGCAGACTTCTGAGGTATGTAGATAACAGGAGAGGACCAACATGTCCTAACATTTCACTGGGAGTGAAATAGTTCCTAATGATTATTATAAGTTAAGAAAACTGTTTCTCTGAGTTCAGTGTTTCCAGCGTCTATTAGCTGAGATACACAATAAGACGCTGAGTAAGACAGCTGCCACTCGATGTGTCTGTCCCTCAGTGAACCCTCACAGTCTATGTGCGCTGTTCTATACCTGCTTCTAACTGGTGTTAGCATTTTTAAGTATTATTTCTAAAGTCACTGTATAGTATATATAGCTCAGCACTTTTATTTGGAAGTATAAGGACTCACAGAAAAGATTGAGATTATTACTGCCCCCAAATTAAAACTTGGATTCCTAAAGGTCCAGTATTAAATTAATATAGCACTATAATACAAGAGAAGAAATCAAGGACTAAGGAGGTAATACATTTGCATGTACAGGGAACTGAAACTAAATGAAACTGTAAGTGCTTGCCAAAGAAAAACACTTCCAAGAGCTCGGTTTTCAGAGTTTACTCTGAATTAGTTATTTGATGCCATAAAGAGAGAGGACGTGTTGTCATGATTGACAGCTCTGTTCACAAATGTGGGCTCACGCAGCTCTCTTTAGCAACTTAGAAACTGAACAGTGAGGAGGAAACAGAATAAGCACTTACAAGAGACTCAATGAACTTCCAATAACCGCGAGTGTCCGCTTCAAATCAACATAAGTACCTGTTCTGCTGTGAGCTGTACCAACTGAGGGATCTATGACAGTTTGTCAGTAAGTTAAATCCAGGTTGATTAGCAGTAGGGATGTGATCTCAGTCCTGTGCATGAGTTGAAGCACAAAAATACATCACTAGCCCATCAAGGCGTATTTTGGCTTCACTATTTTACATTGGGTACAGTCAGTGCTGTACAGTCAGCGTTGAAGCACTTACAGCTTCAATACTTCACAATTCCAGCAAATGCAATGAATTTATGTGGACAATGGCAGCTATATTTACCCCACATGTGTAATTACACTGTAATAACTCTGGAGAGTACATGAACTGGGCATTTACTTTATCAACCTTACCACACATGTAAGTACACTGTAATTACATTTAATAAGTAGTTGAATGGCCTGCTTTTATCCATTGGTTGAAGACTTGATAAGTCCACTGTACTAATGTTTAAATTGATGTCAAAATGGACCACTTTACTTACAGCCTACATGCTCTTACACTACATGGAATAATGCTAAAAGCCAATTAAATATGACAGCTCGGTGTAGTAACTACAGTGACATTGAAGATTTTGTGGTGATGTGGAGTAGTTAGTATAGCCCGAAAACTCCTGAGCTGTAGTGTGTTGAAAGTGAAAAATAGACATCATGATTAAGCCTTCAGAATTAAATTTAAGTGCAATTAAAATAAGTAAAGACTACATCAGTAAACAGCCATCATAATCTGTAATATTTGTAAATATTGGTGAAACAGTATTTTTTTCACCATGCACACTGCAAACTGAATGTAAAGTGCTACAGTGCTATCACATGTTATTTTGCAATGCAATATAGCATTACTGTAGTATAATTGAAAAGTAATAGTGGTTTTAGTTGACCACTCTTTCAGCTGAGCATACTTTATAAACTGCACTGTAGTTTATATGAAAGAGTGTGGAAACAGGACTGTTCTATTTTAAATACTGCATGCTGGCAGACTGCTGTAACTACCTACCCGTTGATCTGCCTTGTTACCCACTTCTGTTGTGTCATCTCTTTCTTCCCTCCTTGTGTTAACATAAATCCATGACACCCTGTATCTAAATTGAATTTTAAAGAAACAATTTGATGTGAATGTGGAAGTGTTACCTGTCATATTTTGGCTGATTTGAGTGTAGAACTATTTATATGCCCTGCTTTAAATCATCAGTATTCCCCTCTATCCTGACTCATGTGTCACAAGCTAGGTTTTTCTCTCTGTTTTTACAGTACTGTTTCAGTCTGGCTCAGGCTCAGACAGCCTGGTTTTAGTATTCAGACCAGGTAGCAGAATCCAACTTTCACTGCAATCATGTGACATGCAGTCCCAGAATCTGTTTGATTAACCTGCCACGACTAGTGTTGCCTGCTTTGTCTTTGAAAGGATTGAAATTCCTTACACCTACACCCCCCTCATCCACCAACCACCACCACCAGGCACACAACAAACCTTACAGAATGAAATAAAACAGCCCAAAGCACGTTTTCACACAGGCAACACAGTAAAATATGTAAAACTGTAGGTTGTCAAATCTGTTGAACCAACCAGCTCAGATAAAAAGGTGTGTAGAAACCAAATCAGTATTTTCAAAGGGGTATCAATTTGGAAGATGTTTTCAGATTTTCAGTTTGAAGGACTGCTGTTTGTTTGATGAGTGTGTTTTTTATAAAATACAGCAAAGACAAAGAGACAAAATTGATTAAAGAGATATCAAACATGCTTTTTTGTGTGATGTGTTTTTATCATATTCAAGGTTCTGAATGAGGACAGAATGAAGGATTAAAAAAATGTGCTGATGCGTCAGTTCATTTAATGAAGATTATGGACAAGCATTGTGGATAAGGCAGTGATTAAACACTTTTGTAACAAAAATACACGCATGAATCGAGGCAAATGACTCAAAGAGAACAAAGTGAAGTTGTGCATTGTACAGCATATATTGAGCTTCTTCATTCACAGATTCAAGCTGGAAAGGAAGTGAGAGGGAACACCCTGTATAGATAGAAAAATGCACCAACTGGTAAGAGATATTTCCGGATGCTTCGTACTTAGCATTATGGCTTCACTCTTCAGCTTTACCCACCCCAGAGCTGCAGCTTTAATTGCTCTCCGCTGAAGACTTTCACTGACATTTTCCAAGGTCTTGCTTTCAAGTGCCCTGCCTTGATTTGTATAAAGCAGGTTTTAGGAAAGTGAACTAATCCCATTCCCTGGAATCTCCTCCTTCTCTATCAACCAGCCGGCAAGGTGGATGAACACACGGCTCGAGCAAATAAACACAGTTACAGTGACAGAAATAGTGATCTGGAGCTGAAATGATGGGCTATATCTGGCAACAAACGGGATGCTTGCTGGTAACTGATCATTACAAGTGCAAAAGCAATGTCATCTTACATGTTGTTCTGTTTAGTAGCATCATTTAAAATAAAAATACAGCTCCTGCTCATTACATTCCAGGGATCATTAGCTATCTGCCATAGTACTGACATTTTACTGTAGAGGCTAACAAGGACAATGTTACAACAGCCCAAAAGATTTAAGAGAGGAGAAATGGGATACAAATTCATTAACAATGCAAATTTAAGGCAAAGCACTCATTGTTCCCACTGGACTATCAGCCTTACTGGGCTAACTAGCAAAAATAAGCTACACTAAGCAGGGGTGGTTATACCATAGACATATATACATAGACGCCGCATTGACTGGCTGAGAGTATGTCAAGTCCTTCGTCATGTTGAAGGTTGCAATCTGTAAAGATGCGCGCACACATGTACGATAGAAACATGCCTCGTGATTGTTGTTATATGACCATCCTGATGTAAATTTGACTTCTTACGATTAGCAGAGCTTTCCAAATTACGCCATAAATGTTTTTAAAGAGGTCTCCACAGCCTTAACATTAACTTTTAAAAACTCCTTCATTCTATGCTTAGTGTGAAAACACGGCACACCTGTTAAATCTACTGTAACCTCATAAAGTGGTGCCTACATTGATTTTATTTCCCTACAGCAGCTGTCTCATCAAAAAGGCATGGATACAGGTGATCAAACTAACAAGAGTCCACCAGTGAGTAATGTGATCAAATGGTAAGTGATCATAATGAACAGTATGACTTGTATGTTGGGCGTACGTAGCATAACAGTATTAGCAGTAACCTACTGCACGTTTTTTTCGCATTAAATGCGGTTTTGTACAATTAAAAAATGTCTATAATTTCAGTAATGGGGTTTATTTATCATTCCACTGCCAAAAAAGCAGACTCACTGCCAGCTGTAGCCTTTTATTAATTTGATAAAAAAGACTTTGTACTTGTTTTTTCTAAATAATTTGTACTTACATTAATTTTGATACTTTATTGTCAAAACGGTTGATCAAATTAGTGAAATGCAGTGAAAAAAGTAATTATTTTTCACAAAACCCACAGTTTCATATCTACTTGAAGTAGTTTACACGGCGGACCCGCCACATTCAACATGGCGGACGTGCTGATGTATCGCAGCAGCTCGAAAACACAGTCAGTGTGGCATCTATGTATATATGTCTATGGGTTATACTACCAGAGCTAGCAGAGCTTCTCTAGTTTAACTCAAAACTGGCTGAAGTAGGGTGTTTCTAGTACCAGCTACAGAGTTTTCAGTTTGTAGTCTTTTTTTCTACACTTATTATTACTGATGAATGTAGCTGCTGTTAAGATGTTAGCGTAGCAAACTGTGTAGCTAGCAGTACTTTTAGCTTTCTAAGTCTTTGCCAGCCTTGGGAGCATAGAGTATATGGGGAATATTGATGCTAACACTCTAACTAGCATAGCAGCAACACTAACCGCATTGTGAAACTTTAGCAACACTATCTGTCCACAATAAACAATTTCTCCATAACAAAAAAACTCAATTAAGAACTTTATTTTTAAATGAGTCATATATTTGGATTTTAAATTGTAGTTTGTGAAAGTTACTGTTGATTGTAAGTATGGTTAGCGGTACTATTACCTAGCCAAAACAGTAACTTGAGCTGTCATGGTCTACAGTAAATAAGTGGTAAAATGAAAGACTAAAGTTTTATGTTTTTCCTGCAAGTTTTAAAGTTTCCATGAGTGATGTCAGTCTAATATTTTGGTCTTATAATTAATAGCCACGGTTTTCTTTCCTCACCTCTCAAAATAAATATGTAACATGATGCACCCCCACTGGCCTGGGCACTGCCATTTATATTTTGCCATGTTATTTGCTGTTAATGCATATGTCTCTGTTTACTGTATTTTAATTTGCAGTAAGTGTCCATTCTTTTTGTTTTGGCCTTTTGTATTTTTAATATGCATTGCTTTGAATTTGAAGTCTGTTTCTCCTAAAGGAAATCTTTTAGGCCACTGCAGCACATTTGCTCTTGCGTGCCCCTGTATAATACTGACAGTTAAACAAGTTTTGATAGAAGGAATGTAGGAATCTTTCTTGTACTGAACAATTTAAAAACACATCTCAAGCCTCTACTCCCACTTGAAATCATGACCCACCATTTCATAAAATTTGTCATTATAAGGTCTATAGAAGTCTCTTAATTGCTCTATAGCGTCTCTATCTATCTGCACATGAGTTCTGCCCTTTGACTTGCCCAGACACCGAGGTGAGCCGCTACTCTCAGGCTTCTTAAGGCAAGGGAAGCCCTTAGTGCGGTTGAAGTAGAAGTGTTTGTCTGTGACAATTCTCTTTAACCCAAGAAGTCTTGCACCCGGGCCAGCTCCCCTGCTGGGTCTGTGATAAGACGCTCCCCACTAACGAAGTGGATCTGAGCCAGAGGGAAGTAGCGGAGCCAGTTCTCGAGATGTAGAACGTACAAGCCGATCCTGATGGCATTCCAAGATGTGTCCACGATGCCCAGACTCTGGTTTCTGAAGGCCAGATCCTGGAAGCTCGGGCAGGTCAGGAGTTTTGGATAAAGTTTGAGTGTAGTCTGATATTGCACGAGTCACAGGGTCCCGCACCACCACAATGAGCTTTGTATCTCGAGACATGGCAGAGATCCGATGTGGCGTCTCTTTTGTCACAAAGTAGCTTGGCGTCTTCTCCATTGTGATTTGGCTTTCAAGAGTCCTTGGCATTAAACCTCTGCATGAAAAATGAAAACACAAAGTAAAATTTCCAGCAAGATAAAGGTTTCTCATTTACATTCACATTACTTAAGTGTTTTTTATAACATTTTCTTCTGTTTTGAATTACGTAAATACCACAAAGGCTAACAGATTCAGACAGAGAGGACACAGCGTCCTTGCCTTCTCTCTGTCAAAAGGAAAAAGTGTGTATTAGATGTCTATTTAGGGCAGGATTACTCAAGTGAGCTTCAAAGGCACAACACCAACTGAGAAGCTCCAGTTGGCCATGAACCCAGTTTCTTCATGTAAATGATAATAAGAGCTCTGACGCACAGTCATAGTAGTCTGTTGTCACAGGAGACCTGTCTCGCAGACAGCTCTCTGGTGCATCAGCCAGCCTGGTTCAAGAGTAATAAATCATCATAAATGCAAACAGAACACATATAGCAGAGCCACTCTCTGAGGTTACTTCTGGGTCTTCAAACTAGGCCATTGAAGTCTTGAAAAAAATGACTGGAACAGGTATATCTACACTTAGTAAAGTTTTTAGTTTCACAGGAAAATTGGACCAAGGACACAATTTAATATTAAAAACAAGCCAGTCAATCAGGCTTCAGGTGACATGTTTAATTCCTTTGCCTAGTTGATGAATCATATTCAATCAAGACAGTGTCAGAAAGTTTTAACTAGTTTGTCGCAATTTCCTGAAATTGCTATGAAGTTTGGTTTTGTCCTACAAACCAAAAAACAAAACTGAAAATAAAATGTTCAATTTATTGTATTATCTAGTCAATAACTTAAACTACAGAGAGCCTTAAACCATCAAAATGCTCCTAGGTATGATCTAACAAATTCATTAAACTTGCAGATTTACTTCCTGTCGATTGGCTAATGAATAAACAAACATATGATTGCAACTTTATCTTTAAATAAATCCCTCATGTAAAAAAAAAAAAATACTCTTGAATGATTCTGTTTCATGGTTTCATTTAAAATATTTATTGGATGACACATTCTGTGTGTTGTTGACAACATAATTCATGTGCCCTACATTGAACCATTACTACTTCCAGCAAAAAACTGCATTTCTTAAGAAGTCCACTTAAGTCTATCATCAATAGCAAAGGAAACCCCTTAACAGCCCATAACATAATGCTAGTTTTGACAGCAGAATTAAAGAGGCCTCTATACCTCCTTTCCTTATTTCACAGGTTTCAATCTTTTATAACAAAGAAACATAATGTTTTGCCCAGACTGAGGAAGACCATGTTAGCTTGAAATGTCACACTGTGCTAAGTAAACCCTTGAACGGGAGCTTCCTGGTGTGCAGATCTTGATCTATGTTTTTTCATTATGCTTGATTGTATTGGTTCCAGCATCCACCGAGGATGTATGTGTTTGAATTTGATTTCTGTTGATGTTTTAGAACCCATATGTTCTGATTATATTAGGGCGATGAGTTATGCATAACAAGGCATGGTTAGAGGCGTAGCTGATTTGACTGAATACACTGGGGCATTTTGACTGTTTGTCACACAGCTAGACTATGGCCTCAACCCCAGCTGTTTTCTGTTTTTTACATAAGCTGAGAGTTAGTAGGAGTTAGTATTTCTAATACGACCACCACCATCAATCAGCTTCATGACATCTCTCCAGAAACAAATGAGTGACATCACTGAGACTACATCCAGTCTATGACTGTTACCCAGTGCTTGGTAGAGGACTCTTTTGAAACCCCATGTTTGGAAATTTGACTGTCACCCCTTTTTTCTGAGTGACTTGTCAATTACAGGTGGCCCCGCTCTCAAGCCCCACATACAGAGGCCACAGTCCTCGCCGCAGGGGTCGCCGGTTCGATTCCTGGCTGGTCGACCATTCCTGCATGTCTTCCCACACTCTCTGCTCACCACATTTCCTGTCTCTCTTCAGCTGTCCTATCAAATAAGGCAAAAGCCTTTAAAAAAATGTTCCATAATCTAGAAATGTTCCAAAGAAACTAATTTCCTAATCTTTTTCACAGAAATTTGATTCCCCACTAACCAACTGGTCTGGTTTGCTGAATGTGGCTACTGTTAGCTTGCACCTACAGTCCTCCTTGCAGGTTAAAATCCAGATACCTGTGCTGGTAATGCATTTCTTTGTTTTTATTGTTGCTCTGGTTTTATGCCAGTTTTGCCAAACTACACTGCGAGCTATACGTAATTTTTTTTTTTTTCACATCCAGATAGTGGAACATTACAGCATTATAGCAGTAGTTACCGGAGCTACAGCCCAAGGTAGTATCAAGTGACTGCGTTTCCACTTAAACAAATCATATGGCCAGTATTTCAGACCCACTATATTAAAGATATTAAAAATTTGGGTGCCAATTTGCGAGGGTGTCAAAATTGAATTTTCAGTTCACTGAATGTACACATCCCCACTGTAAACTCAACATCATGTTGCACTGAGAACCACTGGAAACTAGGGACCACAATCTCATTAAGACAATGTTTGATGGGGTAAGAGATGATCTGAGAAGCAGTCTCATTTTCCATCTAGTTTCATACAATGTAAATTCTTTTACCCCCTGCTGGCCATCAGAGAGACTGCATGTTTAAAGAAATGTTGGATGGCTTCAGTTTTGCAACCTGTCCAGCCCTGCCCTACCAGGCTTAACTGTTTGTAGAATGTATGGCTTCTTCATTTATAGGTACAAGCAACTGAAGCAGCATTTTTGAACTAGCTAGTACGTTAGCTGCTAAATTAGCAGTCACTACAAAATACAGTTCAGTGAAACAGTTGTAAAACAAACACTGTAGAATTAAAATGGACACAACTAATCAGAGAAGTCACAGATGAATTGTCTGTGCTGACATGCTTGAAACAACCAGTGAAATAACAGGATGATAACTTGTCCAAAGTCGTTCTGCATGTTAGCACATGGCATCAATTGTCACCAATCCATTCCTCTCATTTTCCCTCATAGACTGTATAAAAACTTGGATGATAGGAAAGCTACCAAAAGTGAAGCCAGCAGATTTAGATCTTCCCCTGGTGATTAGCTGCAGTGTGGGCCTTAAAGCCTGTCTCCTCCATGATGACAGATGGGACGGGTCAAAATTAAAACACACGTCATTAGGGATTTAAGAATACACTCAACCCATGATTCCATTCGAATCCTGATTTTTGGTTCACGATACGATTCTCTAACGATTTTCAAGAAAACTGGATTGAACTCAAAATTTAAATAACTATTATTTTATTTCAATTCTCAGATATGGACAGGGGCATATATTATATATATATATTTTTATCATTTTAAGGTGGCTCAAATAAAACCACTGCACACGTTTTTCCTGCAACTTGCAAAAAAAACTAAAATCACCATACAAAAAAACCTTGTTCAAAATTTTCAGAGCAATTATAGAGAAATGGAAAGTGAATGATTCCCAAATAAAAGTATTAAATATGAAAACAAATAAGGTAGATCTCTTTAAATTAGGGATGTACATTTCAAGTATTTTCCGTGATCGATCTTTGGAAATGTTAACCATCAATTATCATTTAATCATTAAAAAAACTTAAAGGTTTTCTATGTCAGAAACAATGCCAAATGCGTTTTTTTTCCCCTATATCAAATTTTCCTTCACGACACAATGTATATAACTGATGGTATTAAACAGCTATGGATCATATTGAGGTGTTCAAAATGTTAACACGCTGAATATCAACGTGAGGAGCAGGCTCATAAATAATCTCTGCGGACGCATAGTCATAGAGTGAAGACTCAGACTTCAACATGTGGATTTGCTGCAACAGGACAACTGAACAGAATCATATTTGGACTCACAGTGTCCAGTTTTCTCGTTCTTATTGAGAAAGATAAGCATTTAAACGCGGTCAGGTGTCAGCCAGGAGTGCAACCGTGTCAGAATCATTCCGGCGGCGCAGAAAAAAAAGGCGCTCGTGGAGACATGTCACTCAGCTGCAGCCCAAAGCTGAGCATCTCCACTGTGCACAGTCAGCTGATTCTGAAACATGCTTTAAACTTAAAACACCTCCACTCAGCGAGTGACGAGAGAGCAGCGCAAGAGACTTAATGATGTTGAACAAGCAGAGTATAATGCAGATAGCACCTTCTACTGTTTAAAAATAATGCTCCGATACAAATGATGTTGAATCGATTTAAGCCTTATTTGTATCGTTTTTTTACCGTCTTGCGATATATCCTTAAATCCCTACACGTCATATAAATTCCTCTCAAACATGGTTTCTGTCTTCATAGTTAATTCTCATCATGTCAATTTATGTTCAAATATTCATTTTCTGAGGAGTGTGTTTTCAATTAGTTATTTGATGCTATAAATAGGGCATCACACCATGACTGAATGCAGCACTGTGTGCACTGGACTAGCAGAATTAAGGAGAGAAAGAAAAAAAGTAACAGGTATTAAGACATTGGTCACTGAACTTCCCATAGATGTGATTATCTGCTTCAAACCAACATAAGGAGCTATTTTACTGCTGATGTAATGGATTGTTGCTGTTTTATTTGGGGGTTAAATGTGTCTTTGTTAGTAGAAGGGTCTGGACGTCATTACTGCAACAGTTCCCCACCATGCAGACTTTAGCTCCAAATGAGCAGGCTTTTTTTTCTTCACTTTTACACAGTGGGAGAGGGTGTAGACGTGTCATCCATCATTAAATACAGCCACTGCTTTATGTTCGAACAAGTAGTCATTTGATGCATCCATGTCTAGCCAGTTAACTCCACCAATCTCTATCCCTGATATGTTTAGGCATTCTTTTATACAGACATTACTGTAATGAACCAACTAACTGCAAACAGCACTTCACTGTGCCTTGATAATGAGACTCTAACCATTCAGCCTGGCATTCATTGATGAGTGTTTACTGTAGACTTTCTGAAGTACACTGCCTTTTGAAAACAATCCTCAGAAGTCAGTTGGCACATGACCTTTTCTCTGCAGCTTTGACAGGTGACAGTCAAACAGCGGTAATAGGCAAGGGTTCACATCCGGCTCACATTTCTCAGACACATCTCGGAGATAAAAGGGCTTCAGATGCCGTCCATCCTGATGAGTGCCAATTAGTGGAGATTCTTTGAGTCTTTAATTATTTCATAATACTGCTGATACACAACCCTCCTGCAGGCTGCGTGACAGCTGATCATTAACATCAGACGTATTCAGAGGTTGATCTGCATGAGATTGGCTGTGTGTGCATATGTGCACAATATTATGAGTCTAAATGGGAACATGTTTGTGGTATAAATCTGGGATTTTGGAGTCAAAACAGAGGCACGGCTGTTTCATGTACAGCATCAACAGATGTATAGCTCACAGGCTTCAGTTATTTTCCATTGATTGAGAAATATTATTATCTCATTCAAACCAGTAAACCGCTAAGAGTCCTGGTGGATGGAGTCATCCACTCTGCAGTTTACACTGTTTGCCTCAAGAGGTTGGATTTTATGAGAAATCAGATGAATGCTCAACAAAGAGGACCACTATTCTGCTCATGTAAACACCGCTCAGGTCCACTGATTTTTTTTCCTGGATTAATAAAGTGAAATGAGTACAAGAGACTGCAGAAAACACTTCTACCTCAAAACACCATGCAGACATTGAGACACCATGGAGAGGGTGATGTTGTATTTATGACAGCAACGGGCTGGTTTAATATGAAAAGTGTTTTTTTAAGATGGAGGTGCTACCATATGAGTTATTCTTTTTCGACATCGATTTCTCTTAGATTGCTAAATAATATAAATGAGTGTGTGGGGGACTTTTAACATCCACAAGGATGGTTTATTTTACATTGTATACATATAGAAAAATCAGAAAAAAGGCTATATTTAGCCTTGACTTCGTTTAGATTGCAATTGTAAATATTTGGTATCAAATTAAACATCTATTTTGCCAAAACAGTTTTTTAGATATCTGAGAAAATTATAAAAGTGCTGTATTGAATTTGATGTGTTTTTATTTGGCTGGTGGAACAGGCATTAACAAATACCCACATCTGTAGATTTAAGGAAGGAAAAAACAGCTTTAAATGACCAGAGACTCCTGTGAGTCTTTGAGCCCCCCCTGCAAAATCAGAAGACTACACTTTCTTTTCACTACAAATCTGCTTATTAGTCATCTTCTTACACAACTGCAAAGCTGTCACTTCAGTGATTCGGTTTTTACAGGTCATAATGTAAAAAACTTCTACAGCACATCAAAGCAGCAGATACATCTGTGATTTCTCGTCCCAAAAGCTTTTCAAACTTCTGCCAATTTCATGTTAACATTAGATCACGTGATGACCGATACAGAAAGGCTGCACCTGTGCAGGTGCTGCTCTCACCTGTACCACTCCAGGCCCCTGTCATAGTTTCTGTCAAAGAAGTGCGTCTCCGTGCCAGCCGCGCGCACGTCCGGATGAATCCTTATAAACTCTAGAACCGCTCTTGTGCCTCCTTTTTTCACTCCAACTATGATGGCGTTTGGTAACTTCTTATTACCAAACTTTAGATTACTCATGGGAGGGCTGGGCGTGTCGTTGTGGACGTTCATGGAGGGTCTTTGGTCGCTTTTCATCCGGGATGCATCCGCGCTGCTCTGCTGCAGAACGCAGAACAAGGACTTCTGGATGCGTCTTTTGGCTCCATGATCCAGGACGCGCTGGCAGCTGGGCGTCGGATCATCTGACGTTTGCATGATGGTGTCGGCTGGGAACAGTGCACAGTAGCACAAATAAGACAGAAAAAGCGAAAACAAGCAAATAGATGTTCTTGTGAGGCGGTGTGAGAAGGGAAGAAGTCGAGTGAAGAGGAGCACGCATGCCATCTCTCCATGGAAATGAACAGTGCATGATTTTAAAATAGATCTCACGTTCCCCCTTTATGATTGTTTTGGTCACTTAAGTCGCAAAACTGTCTCCTGCTTCCAAATCAGAAAAAAATGAGCATCAGATAGCACACAAACACAATCCAGAACCTGCATCCCTTCATTTCAGTTTCAGTTTGGCAACGGAGTCCCCCTGTTAAACTCCTGGACGCCTCCATGGTCATCGCGCGCGAGAAAGGAGCAGAGGCAGCGCGCGCTCTGACAGCTCCAAGCCGGCTGAAGGACGGGGAAATATTTCAACACGGTGACGTCACGGTATCTTTGCATAAAAAGTATTGAGGTCTCCTTTTCCTTCACCTGATTTGGCACTCGATGTACAAACTAGCTGCTTCAAAGTAAACATATCAGCTTGGTCTGGGGACTCTTTTTCCCAGTTGCATGCATCCCCATGTATGAGTACTATATCAGAAAAAACCCAAGCTCAGTAGAGAATTTAAATGAGTTAACATGTGCGGATGTGGGTGGCAATGATTAAGCAACACCTATGATCAAAACAGAGAGAAAATCACCGACAGCAGATCAAAAACTACAGGCCAAAACATGTCCATTAACGTTCATTAGTTAAACCCCAGCAATCTATGCATCCAGAGAGGGAGGAAAGGGGGGGCTTAAGTAATTAATGTTTTATCTAATGTTGTTTCCTCATCCAGTGTTGAATTTGATGAATTTAGCTGTCAGCTTACTTGAATCAGTATTACACAATGTCTCAAATGTGTCTTTTGTTTTTAATAGTTATTACATGCAAATATTTTTCTCTCATGATTGAACATACAGTATTTCAATTAGGGGCAACTCGGCAAACTCCATCTGCTGGAGTTATAAAAACCACAGACTATCTGTGTAAAGGCCTGTAAAAAGTGTCTCAATTGCTGTTTCCATGTTCAAAACTGAACTGTGAATCATGATGAGTCCACATTGATCCTCTGAGCTGAAACTAGTATGTTAGGTGTAACATTTAGGACTAAAAAACATTGTTATTTTCCAAAAACAATTATAGTATTTGCTGCAAAAAAAACCCTAATCTTGCTGAGTGTATTTGTCTGATTTCTAGTCAAAATATCACATCAAACTTAATGTAGGTCCCATTGACCTAATAAGTGCAGGTGTGAATCAGGCATGTTCTAGAGTGACTCATTTTTTAGTTCTTTCAATGGACCATAAATTCAGACTAACTGACTAGTCTGAAGGTAAGAATAAAATCAGAACCCAGTCAAAACTGAGTTGAATTTATTTGAGACAGAGTCACAGAGTTTACAAGTAATACATGTCATCTAGGTTTGCAGATTGTAGCAATCATTTGCAGAGTTAGCACCACCAGCCTTTGGTCCTCCATGCAGGTTAATGTACACAAGCCTATGCTGGTTATGCATTGCTCTGGTAGAGTGGTGATATGCCACTTCAATGTGGCACAGCCTACATACAAGGTTGTCTCCTTTTTCTAGCCACATCGCTCTGCATCATGAGATGCCCAATGTCATCTTTGCTTATTAACATCAAGGTTGTAGAGCATTGTAGCATTATAGCAGTAACCATTAAGTTCTTTGCCCTGGGTGGTGGCTGGTAGCTGGACTAGATAAAAGTATTAACAGTTGGTTCAACCGGCTTTATTCTGATGCTGTCTAACAAGGGTGACAACTTTGATGGTTGAGTTGACAAGAAGCACACATCCCAAGTAAAAATCTTCTGTCAGTACATTACAAGCCAAAAATAAGAACAAGATTTTAATGAGGAAAAAGGCTGCCCGCTGTGTTGTATCAAATCTTACGTGATACCTATTCCAAAAAACTAAAATAAAAACAAATCAGATCACAAACTCTATGGAGCTGTTAGAAAGGCTTGCCTACTGGAGCCCCAAACCCCTATTCTTGTCCCTGTTCTTTACTGACAGCCCTCCCCTGGAAGTAGAGGAAGTGTTGGTCTGTGTGTGTGTGAGCAGGGTGCCATCCTGAGGCGGCTCATCCCTCTTACGTCCCTCACGACTGATACAAATGCAGACAAGCCAGGGGAGCAAAAAAAGAAAACAAAAAAGGAGGATAAAAACTCCCAGGACTGCAGAGACACATGGGGAGGAGTTGAAGGTGTCACAGAGTGGTGCTCCCGCGGGTGTCTGCGCCCAATCTCACAGGCCTCTGATTAAAGAATGATTTATAGGTTGCTGGTCGGAGAGGCCCTCTCAGCAATCTGTCTACTGAATGAGATTTTTCCTCAGGAAGAGGGCGGGTAAATCAAACCTTGGGGCGAGAAGCCTGCACAGCCAGACGATGGGGTATCAGTGATTAAATGTTATAATCACCTCTGCTGAGTGTGCGGCTGGTTTTATCAGGATGCTGGGGCCTGAAATCAGTTTACCCTCTGTTCAATTTACAGAACATATGTCTTGTTTTATCTTGTAAAGAGAGTCAGCCTGTTTAGACTGATGTGCTCTGACAGAATACAGTTTGGAACAATTTATTTCAGCGCCATATTTTGCATAGAGAAAGATCAGAGAGGAAAGACACTTATCTTCTGTAGGAGAGAATAATAAAATGGGAAAATTCTGACTGCAAGGACAACAAAAAAACGTGTCTTTTCAGCCAACATAAACTTGCAGAAACAATAAATATTGAAAACAGAAGGTTGTTTTTACCATATTTCACACAAAGGGATGATTCCCAGATTCTGCACACTCTAGGGGCTTTTCATGTGACAGGACATGATGGAAGTTTTATGGAAAATGGAGTGTTTTCTCTTAATTCTCTCTTCTGGGGTTGTCAGAATAACGGCCCTAGTTTGCCTGCTGACCACTCAATCATCAGCACTGCTCATCTGTCAGGAGGAGCTGAAGTAGGCGTCAGCTCATCCTGACTCCGATCACTCTCTGAGTGCAGATACAGTATAGATGATATCTGGATAACGGTACACTACAGACAGATGAAGAATCACTCCCACGGAAACAGTTCACACACCCTCTTGTCAAACAGAGCGTTCACAGAACTGTTTTGTTAAGTGAGAAAATGCAGCTGCAGTAATGTTTGCCTGTCAAAATATCAATTAATGCAGTGCCAAAACATGATTTATTCTTGACTTTAAGACTGAATAGATGTAATCAGATGCTGGAAGGAAAGGATGAGTATAAATCAGAGCATTTGGTATCTGTTTTTGAAAAATATTTACAAGACTCCAACTATCAATGATGAAAAAGTTTCCTTCAGTCACCAAAAATATAGTTATAAAAGTTTAGACAATCTAAAATTGCCGACATATCATACCTGAAAATTATTCAGTTAATTTACTAAAACGTGTTCTTGTTGTTAGATACTGTTTTTACAATCTGCAAAATAAGAGAGAGGGAAGTACACAGCAAACCCTCAGAAACTCACGTTACACATGTTTTGTTGCTGAACAAGGTCTAGTTTGCACAGCTACTCTTTTTGTTTATTCGTCCTAATTTGCTCATTAATCTAGCAGCTCCAAGTAACAGCGTTTACTACATCCCTCAAGGCCCCATGAATACTCGTTAATATCCCAATACTGACACCTGCTGGTCAAATCATGGCATTGCATCTAAAGGACGTCATATCAAATCTTTACCAATACGAAAGTGAAAGGTTCTTGAACATTCGTTTTTACCTGAGAAGCTGGTGGGTAAAGGTAAAGAATACACAACAGCTCGACAAACTGTGAAAACGGTAAGGTTTCTCAAAATGTTTAATGCGTATATTCTTGTGAAAAGAGTCTGAAGTGTAAATATAGGATGAGACACACTGTTAGAGCTAAAAATCATCCAATTAAAAAAATTACATTGGAAATGATAAAGAAACGTCAGTGCAAAGTAGCCTACATTAAGTGTCAAAGACTACTAAGAGGCAAATCTGAAATATGTAAATACGTAGGTTAGGGTTGTGGCCATAGGTTGTGGCTGACTGGATGGAGGAAGATAACAGATTTAATGACACAAATTTGGGGCAGTCCAAGGTCTAAACTCCCTCTTACATCCTAATTCAACAAACAGTTTCAAAACTTTATTTAAAAAAACAGATTTCTGGCTACTAGGCCTAACAGTGCTGAGTATTGATTTTGAATTTTAAAAGCCATTCTGTGTTAAAGTAACTGTCTTTTCCTTATTTTTAGGAAAAATGGTGAGAATTTTCCCATATGTTGCTGGACAAACTTTGAACTCCCATGAGACATTCCTTCAAGAACTCATCAAAAAAGGTGCCAAAGTGGCTAACTTACACCATGAAAGAGATGTGGTTATTGTCTTCTGTCCCATCGTCAGTCGTTTTGAAACTGACATCACCGCAGCGTTATCCAATGCCTCAGGTAAACACACAGTAACACGACAAACGTGCACATGAAAAAAACTGTAAAAGAATGTGTCCTTCTTTGGCCTTACATTCCTTGTTTCTGTTTGTGTCAAAGAACAAGGATACAAGGAAGTGATTGTGGTGGCCATGCATCACACTTTTGATGAGAACTACACAATACCAAACCACGGAGGGTATCAAAACAGGGCCGTTCGGCTCATTGTTGACAGTCTCTTTTTGAGAATAAGGGACTTCTGAGTTGCCCTGTTAACAAAATGGCGGTCAAGAGTGTCTGTAACGAGGTAAGAGGTTTGTTAGGAATAGTCTTAAGATGTATTGTATTGTTTTAACAGACGAAAAACAAAATATAGTTGATGCATTCAGAGTTCAGTGGTCCCCACACACTGCTTTCTTCAGAAAGCTAGAAAAATGGCATACTGGCCGACAACATTTGAGTCTTTTTGAAGGACAGTTTTGTCAGGAGAAAGTGGGTAAAAGTGTATTTTTTATACAGTCTGAGTTTTGTTACTTGTGTCTAACACGTGATGACAAAAACACTGTACTCCTGCTACTCTTTTAAATAATACAATTATTACACTAATTTAAATAACTAAAACAGTAATACAATGCCATACAAACCCACATGAGGCTTTTATGTTAAATTTAAGATACAGTTCTTGAATTAACGTTTATCTGTAAATTACTAAAACAGCACTGTACCTTATTTGTGTTTACAAGAACATCTGACGTGTTTGTTTGGAGGTCTGGAGTGTTTTTTTTTCTACTTTTTGTATGTGAAAAGTACCGAAGTGTATTGCATTCACATGAGAACAAAAATGTGCTCTGTTTTTCTGAATTATAGGGTTAATTATCTCGGAATTTCTGAATTAACGAGTTAATTATCTCGGAATTATGAGGAAAGTTTTTGTTAAAAAAATGAAAAATCTGCTGTGTTTTCTGAATTAATGACATACCTCTATAGTAAAATCCCAATAGCACGTCAAGGCCATACAAGGAAGTGAACATGCCCTGGTTGCTCAGTTTAATCCAGTTTTATTTTGCTCTGCGTTTAAGAAATTGGGAGATACTAGTGTCTCTAAGTAACATAGAGGGTATTATGATTAGCTTGTCAACTTTGCGCAGGCACCTGAGGACTGTTTAGACATATGGCCCGTTCAGAGAAAAACAGAGCAACAGATTTTTTTTTTTTAATTCAGAAAACAGAACACTTTTCTCATAACTCCGAGATAATCAACTCGTTAATTCAGAAAAACAGAGCAGAATTTTTTTTCTCATGTGAACGCAACACATTTTTTTTTGCTTAATAAAAAAAACAGAAATGTGAATGTTTTATTATTATTAATATAAGCTTGATCACAGAATTTGACCCTCTTTTTTCTTTGCAGCTGAAGCTTTCACGTGGAAAATGCCCCTTTTGTTGTTGTTAATAAAGGGGCAAAGAAGTATGCTGTGAGGGGAGGGACACTGAATAAAAGCAACTAAATGTAGTCAGTAAGTAGGAATGTGGACCGAAGGAAGATCTGGAAAACGACAAGGAACACCTCTGATTCTTTTTGTGGTACTGCGAAGAAACGCTAACTTCATATTTTAACATAGGTGGAAGTGTGTCACTGTAATAATGATGGGAAAAAGTAATGCTGCTCTGTTTTTCAAGTGCACAATCCTTATTACAATAGTATTATTCCTCCAAGGATGTGATTTTCTGCATCATATTAACATATAAACTTAATAGAATGTAGGACAATACATGTATGCTCATAAATTCCAAAATAAAAACATGAAATGTACATAGTACATTTTCTTTGTGATGTCTGATTTATTTGCTTTATTTTGCAATTAAATATCTTAGTAGTTGTTAGAAAGACTCCCTTATTTAGCAGATTTTGAGGGAGTAATTTGGTAGAGCTGAGGAGTCTAAGCACCTGCAGCAGTAGATAAAGATCTCATTTTGATATCACCTGTTAAGTGACAGTGGTACTTAAAACTGAATGCAAACATCATGACAGCTATCTAAAAGTAAACCAGAAGATTCAGAGCTCCCCCTACTGACTAGCTACAGTTCAGGTCATAAAGCCCACCTCTTCTGTGTAAAAAGATGGGACAGGTTAAGATTAAAACACTTGTGCAAGTCAAGAGAAGTTTTCTTAAAAACTATAGTGAAAACAGTTTGGTTTTCATCACTGTAGTGAATTTTTCTCTTGCTGATTTACATCAAAATATTAGTTTTTTTGAGAAAATGTCTCAGATGATTATTTGATGCCATAACAAGGAGTATAAGACCATGATTAAAAGCTCTGTTAACAAATGCAGCTCCTGTGGCACTAGATAAAGAAAGTAGACAAGGAACAGCGGGAGCTATCACCTTGCACAACAAGAGGAGGTGGAGACCTGTTGTCCGTAAAGCTAATGTTTAAAATATCCACAGTAACACTTTCAGGAGAGACAAGTTAATGAATTGAAGATATTTGTTTAAAAAAATATTGTCTGATATCGTATTATTATTGCAGAGTACTGGGAGAAAGGGTGATTGAAGGGTGTCTGACCTGAGTGGCAGCTAAATCTATTCCCCCGTGGAGTTCAGACACTGGAGGTGGAGGTACTGGCTGATGTCATCTGAGGCTGATGAGATAATGGAGCTGATCAAAACTGTTAAGACTGGGCGATGATGGGGAGATGGTCGATGAAGTCTTCTACGGCTGATGAAGCTGAAGAACTTTCAAGATTGGGTGGTGGTGGTGAGTTTGCTGGGGATGCATTGTATGGCTGATGAAGCTGTGAAGTCTGAGCAGTGATAAGGAGACATAACAAATGAATTAATGAATTGAAGGAAGTGTCATGGCTGGCTCAAAGCCGATGATGAACGGGAGGAGACAGAACAAATGCAAAAATGTAGTTTATTAGCAAAAGTTAAATGAATCAGCTAAGAAACAGGAGATGAGATGCATAAGTCAGTAAGTCAGTAGGGTTAGCGTGTATGCGTGAGTGATTAAATGGCGAGTGGGGTGTTGTATGTAAAAAGGAAGTCAAAATGAGGAGCGTGGAATACTCAAGGCCTTCCATTGTGGATTAAAAAGCACTTGCACATGAAACACAAACACTGAAAATGGAAAACTGCCATTAAAAAATAACTACTAGCAGGTCGTCACAGGTGAGAGAGAGAGAGAGAGAGAGAGAGAGAGAGACAGAGAGAGAGAGAGAGAGAGGGAGAGAGAGAGAGAGAGAGAGAGAGAGAGAGAGAGAGAGAGAGAGAGAGAGAGAGAGAGACATATTTTAAAAAGACAGCAGCAAAATGATAGGCGAACAGTGAGGGTGCTGTAATGCTATTGGATAGATATGACCAGGTGATGAGAAAGCAGATGACTACAGAAAATAGAAGTGGGATGCCAAGAGGAGTGAGTAAAATGAATTAAGTGAAATTAACAATAGAATGTAATGTGGAATTTGGTCCACAGAGCTTTTGCTAGAGCTTTGTGTCCTAGCATGCATCCTGACATCATGCCTTGTCATAAATAAGCTTTTATGACCAGTCTGTTATCTGGTTCTTTGCTTTAAATTCACTGTCAAGCGAACTACCTTTAAACACACACAAAGGAAAACACACATATTTTGGGGGACAAAAACTGTTGCCATATAATTCCACCTTACTATTTAACAACAATTAAATAAAGGGTAGTTTAAAAAATGTAACCCTGGTGATTTTCTACTTTGGTGCTAAACTTTTTCAAGTTATCTCTAGCAATTCAATGAAATACCTCATGATCATTTAGGATAAAAACATGTTGTGTGTAACAGGAAGAAACCCTCTGAGCTCAACCAAGGTTTGAGCTCAGAGGGATTTTATTTCCTTGTATAGTTCACTGTTTGCACACTAGATGGCAGTGTAAGACAACATTTTCTCTGCAATGACATGCGTTGACTGTTTGGTAGGCCAACATGAACTTCAGACTTTATCATACTCTATGACTGACAACTTCATGGTGTCAAAATCAAAACTTAGGCTGTGAAAGTACAAACACAATCAGACAAATATGCCTCATTACTGGCATAATGTCCACAGTATGACTGGTTCTATGTATGCTAAACTATAAGCTGAAACTGAAAAAATCACTAATAATGGTTTTAATACAGAATTCTACAGCTATATTTCAGTCCCACATCCTAAAAAAGACTTAAAACAAACAATTACTATTTTTAAAGCAGAATCTTTGTCTGAGTTCATGAAACTACTCATTTTGGCTTAAAACAGAGTGACATTCTTGAACGCACCCTGACCGAAAACACTAAAATCCATCCTGTCTGCATGGGTGCACACACTGCAGGCCCATATCTGCATATGAACGTGGACACACGCCAACATATAAACAAACACACACACACACACACATGCCCTCACACACACATAAACACACTGTGTACAAACCAAAAGTGAGTTCTCACAGACAGGAAATGATGTCAGCTCTTGTCTCCAAGGAGATGGAGGCAGTTGCTAAGATACTGTGACACTAGGATTTTTCTCTCTATTTTCTCTCCCTCTCTGTTTCTCTAACACACTTACACACACTTACACACACTTACACACACACACACACACACACACTTACACACACACACACACACACACACACACACACACACATAGGGATGTCACCACGAATAACTTGAAACTCTCGCTTGTGTCTCTCTTATTCTTTTTGCACAGATGGCATCGAGGACCAATCCAACTTTTTTGTTACATTTTCTAAAAATAACCTGAAAAAAAAACACTTTGTTCACATTCCTGATTGGACGCTTGAGGCCTGTAAACGGATCACTAATTCTTCATGGCTGAATCTAAAATCAAAAATTCTACATTCATAATCGTTGCTTTGAACTGTGTGAAATCAACCCACCACCCACTTTTACGGCCTGTGGCTAAAACCCTGAAACCATGTGAGTGATGGATGTGTATCAGCACCCCTCCAAAGCTTCTTCACAGTGTGAGCTGCACCTCTCTGGTGCTATCAGCATGCCACATATGTCTTGGCACTAGCATGTTGCTGCCAAATCCTCCTCGCCCTCCCCTCCTCTTCCTCCTCCTCCTCCTCCTCCTCTCCCTGTGGCTCCTGAACGCAGCATTAAGAGTTTATGGGGGTTTGGGCTCGTATTGGAAAACGTCCCCAGTCCTCCCTGCGCTGTATTTTCTACTCCGAGAGCCTTCCTGTACTGATGACACAAGCAATACAGCGATGAGTGTTTGTTCATTTACTGTGCACAAATGCATGTCCCTCATCTTCTCCCTCCCCTTCGCTCTATCACTCCCACACACACACACACACACACACACACACACACACACACACACACACACACACAATCACACACATACGCTCAAGGGTGCCAGCACACACACATACGCAGGCGTAGCATACATGCATAAGGGGGATATCAGATTCAATGTGCAATGACAGTGAGGACATAGAGTGGAAAAAAGGGGGGGAGCGGAGGCAAAGAGGGTGGTGGGTTTGGCATGGGCGGTGTGGAATCATTTGAAATGGCGCGGGGGTTGGAGAGATAAATAAAAAAAGGTGCACAGAGAGAAAGGAGTAATGCACTTAAAAAAGGCAGCCAGGGTCGCGGCGCGAGAGACTGGATGTGGGCTAAGATTTCAGCATGAGTGATAGGGAATGAGGGGAAGAGGGGAGAACGAGGGGAAAGGAGGAATATCCTCTGCACCACTGTGTGACTGGAAATTTAATAGAGGGAGAGAGAGGGAGAGAGGGAGAAAGAGAGAGGTAGATGGGAAGGGGGAGGGGGAGAGGAAGAGAGAGGCAAAAAGGCACAGAGACCTCATTGCTGTGCGGCTTTCAGCAAAAGCTAGTGGTCGTGAACAATGCTCACTACGGCAGTCACAGGGAGGGGAGGGGGGAGAGAAAGAGGGAGAGGAGGAGGAGGAGGAGGAGAGAGAGAGTATATACCTCTGGGGTCTTTCTGAAGCATAACTGGCCTTCTCTGTCCTTTGACCTTTAGTGTGAGCTGAGACACAGCAAAAGATGCACTGAGATTTATTTTTACCTACTACTAGTCTTTGGCTGTGGATGCGCAGCAGCAGAGGCGCCTCTTATTCTTCTTCTTCCTCATCTACTTCTTCCTCTTCTTCTGCACACATTTTTGAGCTGAAATAAACCCAGTCAACCTTGTGAAGGAGATAATGATGGTACAGAAAGTGAAGCACTCGACACGTGGACACACGTATGACAGAGATCGATACAGGGAGGCCACTTAGAGAGGAAGACTGGCATCTCTTTACTGACTTAAGCCTGCTTTATTGGCTAATAACGTGCTGACTTTCTCTTCAATTTACTAATGAAAAAGTGTAACCGTCTACAAGAATCCTCCTCAGCTCTCAAACCTGAATGCAAACACATCAAATGCATATTTCTTTACATTAAGAATCTTTTATTTAAACATGCAAACCTTACAAGGCTGCAGACGATGATCCCTTACAATCTACTAGCAAATAGTTCTAGCCTTAGCTTCCCTATGTAGCCTCAAATCCACCTCCCAAAAACTGCTTCTGGGTAAAATATGGTCATTTGCAAAGCCTGCAGAAAACAGGCCTCATTAGTGTGCTAGATTGAATCCTAGTCATCATTACTAAAATGCATGTGCTGGCAATGTACATTCATTAGGAATATGGACATAAGCAGGCCTGCAAACTTGTTTGAGACTCAGTCGAGTAGAAATACATCTTACTGCAGATGTTATGCCTTGTTGGTTCAACAGAAGCAGGTGTTTATTGCACGGTGATAAACTGACCAAAATGGCTGAAATGCACTGAATTATAAGGAACACGGTGACTCAAGTCATCCTGCTGAGTCATATTAATAATATGACTTCATACTCATTACATGCATACAGTTTATGCTCTGTGAAATATAAGTGAACCTTTTTTAGAATAAAGACCTGAAAACGAAAATTTTGCAATAAAAAGACACAGATTTTATAAATTTTAATCTCCAAAAATACGCAGGTACATCCATAATTAGTTGCTACTTCATATCTTCTTCTCCTGTCTTAGTGGGATTCAGACTGAAACATACGGAATGTGCGTAAAGAGCCGCCTATGCTGAACGCAAAATGCTCTGCCCACCGGGCGCCGTCGCGTTCTGCTGCCTGCGTTCCTCTCCAAGGATGATGATAAGGCGCATGGATGCTCTCGTCCCAGACCTCGCTCCTAAATGTGATAATACTAACATCATTTTCTCCAACGACCCCTTAATCTGATCCCTGTTTATTTTTTTTTCGTCCTCCCCCCCTCTTCGTGTGTGTGCCTATGTGTGTGTGTGGACTGTGTTCATCTTCAACCTGCCATAGCTATAGCCCCCCGTGTTGCGTTGGCGCTGCGGAATAGCCTACAAGAAAGAGAGGAAGAAGAAGAAGAACAAGAGCCAGCTCACAGCCGTGGAAACAAGCGGATCAATGTAAGGGGGGGAAATGGACGGAGGCTGTGAAATCTGAAGATCGAGGAGAAAAGGACGAGCAGAGAAAAGGAGGAAAAACACGTCGACCTCACGCTGCAGCCGCTGAAACATTAAGGTACGTGTGTGTTGGATGTACAGGTACTGAAATGGCCGGCGTAATTATTGCATTTGTTACCTAATCTGCATGGATGCTGGAATCAATCTTGAGATTACACAGAATGAATCTCAAAACGTGCAAAGGTTGTATGGATGCATGTAAATAATTCATATCAGCGATTGATACCGTCAGCGTCGATGTCTGACGAATAAGGCTGAGATAGTCCTTGCCAATGCATTTTAATAACATGCCTCCTTACGTAAGTGTGAATGTTTCACTGACATACATTCATTTTTTATTAACGATACCGAGCCTATATGGCTTAGTTTTTGGGTGCAGTCTTGTTGTCATTACCCCGAAGAAAGAGAGAGAGCGAGAGAGAGAGAATGGATGCAAGCCATTTTGTAATGCAGCATGTGCAGAATTAGGCCTATTCAGAATTTCAATTGCGTTCCCGAGAAGGTGCGCCGTAGTGAGCGCAGCTGCATAGATGAATAAGGCCATTCTGTTGAATTGTAGGAGATATTATGCTGGAGGCTATATGATGGGGACAGATTGCAGATTAGAGGTTTGAGGCTGCAGGAGAAAATAGCTGAATATTGGTTTGTGTCTTCATTTTTCGTGTGGTGATGTGAGAAATATAAGAAGAGCATTCTTGTCATGAGTTGAAACTGGTGGGAAATATTTGGGCATGAAGCTGCATTTTTTTCATCTGAAAAGCACAGGTTGTTACAAAACCGGTGAAATGCATCCCATCCATCCCTGATTCCCACGTCCTGAACCAATCGAGTGTTGTCATAGTTACAGCAGATGATGTTGGCCCTGCTGCACCTGTGTCGCTTTGTGTTCATCTGTAAATACATGAGGTCTAATTGGGCCTGATACAGGAAGCATCCCACATCCTCACAGAGCCTGGAAATCAAACCCCACTATGTTTTTTTTTTACTTCTTCATAAACCTTAATGACTGTGTTGTAGAGAGAAAGCATTGATACAATCAGGCGCTGACGATGATGTGATTGGTTTGTAGCAATTGGTCAGCAGCTTGCAGCTAATTTGTCTTTTCACGACTGAGCGCTTTCTCAGGCCTGATCGAATAATCAATATCTACATGGTTGCAATCTGCTCTTGACATGGAAAAAACAGCAAAGATCAAGAAGGAATAATATCTGAGTGAAATTGGATTTAAAAAAACACAATATAGACTACGTTTGAAGCATGTCATATAGAAACAATTGATAAAGGCCTCTGGAGAAGTATTTGGCCCTCGGATGAGTGAAGGTGTAATGTTCTAAATATTAAAAGAGCATCATGGGCGCATGATGTTGTTCTCTTGCTCTCATGTGGGGAAGAACTTGAAGATGGGAGGTCAAGGCAACAGGCGGCCTGCTGGAAAATTCAAGGTCTCTCCTTTAATACAATTTGAGCCTGTGTGGTGTTTTACATAGATTGTTTTCTGCTGTCTCTCCCCAGTGACATTTACAATCCAATGCAGGGGAAATGCGTCTCTGTTCCTTCCATGTACATCTACAGTATGATTTTGAGGACAAAAAATCAAAGAACACTTTTTCTGGTGAATGTGACTTGCATCTTTGCTGTTGTCTTTGAAGCAAAGAGAAAACGATGATTGTGTTTTAATTAAAAAGATATGTTGGAATTTGTAGTCCAATTTCCTATGCATTTTTGCTGCATACATCCGGTTAGATCTTGCATTTATGTCAGTGGTAAACAAACTTCTGCATAATCTCTAAGTTTGTATGTTTGAAAAATGTTGGTAGTTGCAAGAATTAAAGGAAAGGAGAAGAAAAGAGAAGAATAAAAGACCACAACAAGAGTGCTTTTAATGAAGTTCCAGTGTATGAAACACTGCATAAATTACAATCTCTGTGTTTTTCTTTTGAGAGCACTGGTAGATCAATTCTTTGACCAGCTGAATATTAATGATGTTGTGTTTTGATGCTTCACTGAATCATTTCATCGTAACTATCAAACCATTGCTGTGGATCAGATACTATTCTGAAGTCTGGGAGAGAGACACTGAAGCATTCCTCTTTCTTTCTTTTTTTTTTTTTTTTTTACAGCGCATTATTGAAATGTATAATTACCTGCTGGATGGGGGGATGAGGAGGAGACTCTTCAGGGAAGGACAGCAGTGTGGAGAACACAATGATGAGGAGTGCTGCAAAGAGACTGCATACAGTAGCATTTAGGCCTTGCATCAAACTGCAGCCTCTTATTGGAGATGTGATGTTATATCACTGTGGCAGTCACAGTTAGGACATTGTGGGGTATAAACTTGTGAATATTTTTGTGTCATGAATGTGTTTTAGTGTTGCCTAGAGAGGAAGAGAGAGATTCTGTGGGATGTGCAGATCATCTAAAAAGGCTATTTTTAGCATTCACTCCTTTATGAGCTTTCTTAATAGCTGCTGTAAGAGTTCTCAGAGCTGTGTTTGTCATTCAGACTGACGTTGACATAATCCCCGACCTTGTAGATATTAAGATTCACTGCAAATTTGTTCCCTCTGTTGTCATTTTGAAGGCTACACAATGTGTTTTTCAATACATGAAACATGAGCTTTCCTAAAGGCTGCTGTTGTTTTATCTGGTGTTATAGATAAAATCATGTACAGGATGGAACAAATCTCACGCTTTAAGTCAAATACGTATGTTTCTTTCATCCTCAAAGGTGCTGCTTATCGTTTTTATATCCAGCAAATGTTCATCAGGCCCAGCTAAACAGTAATGTGGAATAGGGCACTGGACAGTAAAAACACAAGATGGTGAGTGAGCAGGTTGCCACAGCAACCGTGTTTCTAGGAGCGCATGCATCGTCGCTGCATAGGAGAGGAGATGCTCTGGACTGCTATGGAGCCTTTTAACAAAACAGCCATTTTTTTTAGAGGGTAAAAATGTGAAAAATGCACCCATGGGACTGATTTTATAAGATAGTGATATAATTTCACAGTAGTCATGTAATAATGACATAGACAAAGATCTCCTTATTAATCTCCAACCGACAACACAAGCTTGTGACTTGAGTCATAGTGTGGAGCATTACATGCTTGAGAAAACAATGAATACTTTCTTTTTGGTCTCTTTCATCATAAGGGAAGCAGCCCAGACTTTTCTAAATTTAGCAAGTCCTCTGAAGTTTAAAGCCTTTTCTGTTTCAGATTTTGATACCCTCTTAACCAAAGACTCAAATACATACAGGTCAATGTTAAACAAATCTCATAGTAATTATGTTGTTTTGTATCTCACTGTCTTGTTGTCATTTTCACGAGTGATACACCGTCCCTTGTGGTTGTGAATCGTGTCTGATTGCTTGTTGTAAACAGCATGAGCACTGCAGTAAAATTTCAGGAGTCAATAATCATTTCTTCATATCTTAATTGCTAAATTACTGCTGCTGCCTCATGATGGATTGCATGGATCTCTGCATTAACCTTAGGTCTAAATAAGTCCTGGCCGTATTTGTAATTGCATCAAACAACCTTGCATTCTCTGTAAATTCTTCCAGTAGGAATCTAACTTCAAGCACACCAGTATAACGTAGTGGTTTCTGAGACTACCATCCTCATGGGTCTGCTGCAGCTCTTGTGACCAGGCTTGAGGTTTGAGCATTTTGTGGCCATTTCAGACCATGACCCAGATGTTAAGTTCAACCTATGAAGAAAATGGCAGCTGACTCACCAGTGAGAGGCCACAATTTTAGAGCCACCTCTTTAGAGAAGGAAGCCTGAGAGCATGTCACACTGGCGACAGAACGTTGTAATGTTTTGAGATTTAAATTCAGTGCAGGGAATACATGCATGCATATGCTAGGCTAATATCTTTAAGCTACTGCACCGTGCACTAACTTGACCTCCTTTCCTCTTTTCTTTTCTCTCTCTTTTCCCCCTACAGTGAGAAGCAACAGCCTCTGCAGAGACAACACTTTCAAGAGCGAATCCTCCCCCAAATTTGATTTTTGCTTTAATAATTGTCATGGGAGCCAAAAATACAGGTTTCCCCTGAATGACATTTTGAAAAGAACAAGGTGTTTGAAAGCAAAGGAAGCATGAGCAAAGTAAAATAAGAACCTATTAATGATAAATTGAGTCTTCAGAAGAAGATTTTATTTTTCTCTAATTTTTTTACATGACTGAAGGAGAAAAAACACAATTGGATCATACAATATGAAGATCAAGATAAGCACATAAATTCCCTTGTTTGGAGGTGACTTATCAACATCAGAGCAATAGGGGTGGGTCATGACTCAGTTGCCATGCGTGTTGTCATGGTGACCAGCCCCTGTGCCCCTTCCCCCCTCCTCTGGTTGGTCCAACTCTTGTTGTGGCTTCACAACCATGGACCTCAGCTGACAGAGGCAGCACCCCCCTGCCCCACCCTCTGTACCTGCTCCAATCAGGCGAGCCGTGTCATCTGTACAAGGAAGAGCCTAGATCAAGTCCCGGACAGTATTTCAGAGAACACAAGATACCTCAATCTACAAGAGAACACAATTCAGGTAAATACGTTTTCATCTGCCTTAATCTGCACTGTGTGAATATAACTTGTCAGCTCAAACTCCAATGCTGGTTCAACATGCCTCCATCCTTTTGTCTCCACATCAGGTGATCAAGTCAGACACTTTTAAACACCTGCGGCATTTGGAAATCCTCCAGCTCTCCAAGAACCACATCCGGCAAATTGAGGTGGGAGCTTTCAATGGCCTCCCCAACCTCAACACACTGGAGCTTTTTGACAACCGTCTCACAGTGGTGCCCTCACAAGCCTTCGAGTACCTCAGCAAGCTAAGGGAACTATGGCTACGGAACAACCCCATCGAGACACTGCCGGCGTTTGCCTTTCATCGGGTTCCCTCTTTACGCCGTCTCGATCTAGGGGAACTCAGGAAGCTGGATTTCATCTCAGAGGCCGCCTTCGAAGGCCTGGTCAACTTACGCTTCTTGAATCTTGGCATGTGTGGCTTGAAGGACATCCCTAACCTCACCCCTCTGGTACGACTCGAGGAGTTGGAGCTGTCAGGGAACCAGCTGGGGATAGTCAGGCCCGGATCCTTCCAGGGCCTTGTGTCACTTCGCAAGCTGTGGCTAATGCACTCCAGAGTGTCGGTCATCGAACGCAATGCTTTTGATGACCTCAAAAACTTGGAGGAGCTCAACCTCTCCCACAATTCCCTGCATTCCCTGCCCCATGACCTCTTTACGCCTTTGCACCAGTTGGAGAGGGTACATCTCAACCACAACCCTTGGGTGTGCAACTGCGATGTTCTGTGGCTCAGCTGGTGGCTGAAAGAAACGGTTCCCAGCAACACCACATGTTGTGCTCGCTGCCACGCGCCCCCAGGTCTAAAAGGAAAGTACATCGGGGAACTAGACCAGAGTCACTTTACCTGCTATGCCCCAGTGATTGTTGAGCCACCCACTGACCTGAATGTCACTGAGGGCATGGCTGCTGAGCTGAAATGTCGCACCGGAACCTCGATGACCTCGGTGAATTGGTTTACTCCAAATGGCACTCTGATGACCCATGGATCGTACAGAGTAAGGATCTCAGTTCTTCATGACGGCACACTCAACTTCACCAATGTTACCGTGCAAGACACCGGGCAATACACTTGCATGGTTACCAACTCTGCTGGAAACACCACTGCCACCGCTGTGCTCAATGTGTCTGCCTCAGACCCCAGCAACAGCTACAGCTATTTCACCACTGTCACTGTGGAAACAGTGGAGACAGTAAGAGGAGACGAAGAGAACTCCGCGAGACAATATATTAACGAGACCTTCATAGATTTTCCTAATCCTACTGTTCACAGAGGGGTGTTAGATGGCCGACCTGGCATCACTGTATCGCCTTCTCTTTCCTCTCTGTCCTCACTGTCCCCGCGAGCCAACAGAGTTACAGAAAATGCAGTGACTGTGTCCATAATGGAGGTAACTAATATCCCGGGCTTGGATGATGTAATGAAAACAACCAAGATTATCATTGGCTGCTTCGTGGCGATTACCTTTATGGCAGCTGTAATGTTAGTTGTCTTCTACAAACTTCGGAAGCAGCACCAGCTACACAAGCACCACGGCCCCGCCAGAGCCATCGAAATTGTCAATGTGGAAGACGAGATCGGAGCTGGAGCTGGGAGTGGCATCTCAGGTGGCTCAACAATGAATTCGGGCGTTGGTGGAGAAGGAACCCTGAGGATACATCATCCAGAAATTGTCAACCTTCCCAACATTGGTCGTACGGATACTCTCAACCATTACTACAAGACCCATCATTTCAACAACAATGTGATGGGTCTAAGCATGGGTCCTGAAGGGATGGGACCAGGAGGGATGCTCAATAGTAAGGGCATGCAGGATATCCCCATCTCCTGTACGACTCTCCCGATGTCTTCATCGGGCAATGGCACCAACAACAACCCCAATTCAATGTCCCCACCGCTGCCGATGTCTCTGCCCATGCCTACCATGGGCTTACATGGATCGATCAAAGGTTTCATGGGCCAGAGCCAGAACCCCCAAATGGAGCCTCTTCTCTTCAAGGGGAACTCAAAGGAAAATGTCCAAGAGACTCAGATCTAAAAAACAAAAGTGAGAGTATAGAGAGAGAGAGAGAGAGTGAGCAAGAGTCGGAGACAGAGAGGGGATTGATGTTGGGTTTATGCGCCGAATGATTAGACACTAGAGTGCATTGACATTACACCAGGAGAGAGGATAGACTGACACGGCGATACACAAACACATAGACTTATCCGTGACAGTGTACTGAGCCAAGGATTACCACAATGGGCCACTTGTGTTTGTAGTAACGATCATGGCCATGGAGATCAAGGAATGAACATTGCTACAATGTAAATCTGTGCCAAAGCAAATGTTTTTTGCAGTTTCTACAAGCTGTGTTCTCATAGGGAAAACTAGCCTTTCAGAGTAATCAGTCCCCAAACCGTTGTTGGCGAGCAGAGACGAAAGACATGCACGGCACTCACCACACTGATGATCGGAGATATTACAGAACAAAAATCCAAGAGACATTTTTCTTCCACACAAAACAAACAAGCCACACTCTCTCTCGAGTGACTCAACAGACTCCCTCATGGTGACAATTATGTAGGCATAAATAGATGGACAAAAAGGTACAGTGCAGTACAAACTACTGTGAAAAATCCACAAATTATATAAATATATTTTCATTTAAATATGTACCATTGCAGACTCCGATGCAGAGATATTTTGGGGTGGATGCATAAGCTGGTATAGTTTGTTTCTTTGTGAATAATCAGGGGCGGCGTTTGGTGGAGGTTGGTTCCGATACATGTTTTAAGTTTGGCTACTTCTCAGAAACATAAGGGCTCAATTGCAACACTCATTGTGAATCTTTGAATTGGCTTTGTGACATAAAGTCCATTTAGGTTGTAGAACAGTAAATGCAGATCTCTGTTTGACAAACTTTTTTCTGTTGCTTCAGTAATAATCATTACAGACTTTTGTGTTCTGAGAGTGTATTATGTATTTTGTAAAAGCCAGCTACTTGGTATTTGAATCGACAATTCTGATACTTAAATGCCAGCATCAAATAATGGTAAAACAATTTTCCACAAACACTGGAAGGGTGATCCGATGCAAAGACCTGTATGGGTAAAATAAAGTGTTGACAATGTGTTATTTGAACCAGATCAGTAGCCAGATATTTGCTTTTAGACAGATATTTGATATGACCTCCTTGCTCATGGTTACCATAATCATGCCATAAAATGCTGTCATAAGGATGAATAGACATCTATCTATCTGCAGCAGCATTCAAGAAGGGATTAAACATCCGTCTTAGGATGATTGGAGTGAATGAAAATGTACAGTATATTAATAATAATAATGTCTGGTTGTATGACAATTGTAAGATCCACATTTTTACAGTGTAACTTTCATATGTTAAATGCCATTTACGCTTCTTGCGTTTCAACTATGTATTTCTTTATTTTTGTTAGTTTGATATAATGTGTACAGTTGTCTAGCCATGTATCATTACGTGTGAAATAAATCAATCATATATTGGGTTGTGGCTGGTCGATATGGACACCACACGTGTGGAGAGTGAGACATTATGCAGGCCTCTGTGTTAAACCCGGATTGAATGTATGGTTTGTGGTTAAGCTGTTAGTCATCTTGGTAATAATAGGTTCCATCTGCGCTATTAACATGTTCACACAGGCTTTAGTCACTCTCCTATAGATGATCTACAGAACCTCATTTGCAAAATTGATGTTTTGAACGGTATTAGGTGATTTTATTCTTTACAAAAAGCACCTTTATTCCCGAAGTTACATCTCACTGTACTTAATGGAGATTTTTTAATGCTATTTTAGTATTAATTTAAAGAATATTGAGGCAAGAAATACATTGAATGAACAGCCTTTTAGATAAAAGTGTTTATCTTTCAAGAGGTAAGCTAAAATGTTTGTTGCAATTGAGCACAAACTGGCCATGCAGCCATTTAGTCCAGATATATGTACCTGGAACAGCATTATCAACAAAAGCATATCAACAGGGTTTCGGACTGTAATGCAGCCTTGTAAATTATTTTACGATTGTATGCTATCTGTTGTTGCATATATAGATATACAGGAGCTGCTTTATGTGAGTGATGATGTTTTTTCTTATCAGCAACACTCATTGGAAGAAAAGGCACACAGGGATAAAAAATAATGGTGATGATAATATGAGTGATGATATCGGACAAAGACCATCCCAGATTATGCTGTCACAGAGGTTAATCCATGAAAGGAACATTTTCTACATCAATGCACACCATGTTCACCCTGTTTCAACCTATAAATCTGATTGTGGCCACAATTCCATGTGTTTTTTTAGTGATCAAATAACTCAGGCTTCTGAATTGCGGCCTAAATTGCTCAACTTAGTCTTCTTGCTTGAGATTCTCAATCAAAAACTGTAGTAAATGTAAATGTGCAGCAATCCCACAGACAGATTCAGTGGGCAGGGTTCAAGCGTAGCCCCACAGAGACACAAATAGAATATAAATGAAGGCTAAAGACACAACATATGGCCGCTCCCTTGATGTGCTACATTTGGTGGCTCTGCTGTCGGATTTCAAAGAGCATACTGGATACCTCCTTGTGTGCTGCGTGTGGGGGGGGGCAAATTCCTGCATGTTCAACGTGGAACAAATCTCCTTACCTGAACAGTTTTATTGTGATGATGACTCATCTAATCGGTACAGAAATGTTCCTTTCATTCCTCTGGACGTCGGTTACACTTGACATGCAAAGTTATCATCATTATTATTAACATTTGGAGGTCAAGCAGAAGAGTTGTGTTGCATCTTAGAATAGCGGCTGCAATTGTAGATACAAAATTTGATGCGTTTTGAAAGGAGTCTTCTTCTGCAGCGCATGACCCATTTTAATGAAGACTGCAAGCTTGAGGATGGAAATCAATATGTGCATATTGAGTGACTGTACCTCACTGTATTACACTGTGGGGAACTGATGCAGTTTAGCTACAGATGGAGAACTGGAATATGAGTATCATCTGCACCTATATGTATTTCTTACAATGTAATCCTGCAGTCCAGATGACATTTCTGGGTTTGTTGGAAGCAAAACTCTTAAGTGATATGGATTATCATATCTAAGACACGGCAAGAAAATGGACTGACCTTTTGGTCCTTTAAAGGTAAGCTGTTCTGTTTGATAATACACTATAAAACATGAAATGGGTCTGTTTTGACAGCCTTTAAGACAGAAAAAGTGTTAAGCTCTAAAGGAATTTAGATCACTTTAATACAAAAACGATATTTGAAAAATCTTCATTATGTGTTTTTTTTTCCTTTATGCATTTCATGTTGTTGGTTCTATCTTGGTGTGTGATATTATCAATATAGGTCTTAATGTATTGTCATTAAACATACTTTTTTTTCATGCATTCATTCAGGTACACAGTGTGGCAGAGGTGAATCTCTTCAGTTAAAGCAGGTTAAACATGAGCTGTATTTGCACTTCACTGACTTTCATTTTATATTTTACTTTTTACAACTTGTGTGACTTCGAGTTGATGTCAGCTGTAAGAAATTAACCTGCTTTTAGATAAACATACCACTTTCAATATCTGTTCTGTTTCCACCCTGCAAATCACCCTGACTAACTTAACCAGAAATCACTTAAAGCTCCTGTGAGGGACTTTTGGTTTGTGTTGGTTTTGGTGCCCCCTGTAGAAAAAGTGGTGCCTCTTGTCTCTTTGCTGATTATGCCCCCTCCTCCAATCTCAGCTGAAAGGCTGTTTCTGCAGCGTTCATCATTTCTTGTGACACCTACCCCCTGGCAGGATTATCTGACATTAATAAAAGTTACAGTATAGAAATCATCAATCTTGTCATTGATGTTCTCAGTTGCTTTTTTAATTTGTATAGGTATCAATATTCATTTCAGTCTGTTTCATAACCAGCCGAGAATTCCCTACAGGAGCTTTAATAATTTAACATGGTGACGTTTCAAAAGTTATTTCGTGAAATTTTATAAAAGAAAATGAAAAAGTCTGAGAAATAACTGTGTGCATTGGATTTTGTTACTTTTTTCTTTGCTTTCCACAATTTATTAGAAAACAAGTATTTGGAAGATTGTGCAATCAAATATCCTGTGACCATCATTTAAAGGAAAATTTGTCATTTTTCTTTTTCTTTTATCTGTTATAAGCAAGCTGCAACCTCCAGTCTAAAAATATGAGTCCAATGCGGAAGTGCTAAAAACTGCAGTTCATCGAGGATCCGCTTGAGGCTGGCTCTGGAAGTACTGGAAACCACATACATTGGATTTTGTTACATTTTTCTTTGCTTTCCACAATTTATTAGAAAACAAGAAGACTAAAATATACAGTTGTGGTTGGACACACTGGCCTGTGTAGGAACTGCTTGTTGGCTGTATGAAGGTCCATCAAATTGCTTTGTATATGGAAAATGTTGCAAGACAGGATTTTTAAAAATGCCAGGAGCCTATTAACTCTCAAAAAAATGGACAATTTGAGGATTTTGTGAGTGATTCAAACAGATTTCATGAACTTTTCCTAAAAAGTGATTAATTGGGTTTATTAAATCACAACATAAATTTGTAAGATTGCTTTATGATTCTAGAGGTGGGAGTTTAGTTTCCTAGAAATTAAAACAATCTACTCCTCTATTAGTCTTGCTGATTGAAACCATAATAACAAATTAGTCGAGTAATTGATTAAGAGTGGGGTCTGTTGAAGTAAAGTCAAATTAATCAAACAAATTCAACACAACGCTATTACGTCCTGTAATCACTACGGCATGGCAACTGCCCTAATAAATCAAATGGTCCATCATGTTACATTAGCATAATTAGACATTTACTGGCTCTGCCACTTTTTATTCTTAGCATATGTTGTGAATTTGCAAACCCGGCAAATAAATCCATTTTAGGGAATGGTTTGACCTTCTCCATGTAACTCATGGAACAAGGCGTATCTCCAATCTCAAGTCCAGATGTAGTTGACTATCTAATTTTCATGGTGTCTATAAACATGCAGCACTGGGGCTCTGTTGATACATCATTATAAATCTATTTTTTAAAAGGGTGGACTAAAAAATCTTGATTTGTCTGCTTCGCTGCATTTAAACTTATTTTATGCCCTGAGGTGAGGTAAAAATGTACAGACTATATCAGATATTCATTGCGCCGTGGAAGTCCAACCAACATTACGCATCAACAACCTCGAGGGATTCATGTAATAACAAATGCATCAGCCATGAACCATGACAGTGAATTTGAATTATATGTTTAGATAAAATGTTTGTGGCCTTACAGCAGACAGATTGTATTTGAAATGTCTTTAGGGGCACTATGCAGAGTATTTTTCTTGAATGTAATTGTGCTTGGCTTGTACTCGGGTCTCTGGAGAGCTTCATCGCCCCATGAGACTCTGTGCATATAACGTTAAAGGCCTCTGCATGCAAACAGAAAAGGCAGATACAGAATATAATGGGTGCAATGCAGTGATTGTTTCTAAAACTGCTCCAAAAGTACAAAAATTACAGAGACGAATGTTCTGTGTTAGCTTGAGGTGACTCATTTTGAGCAGATTATTAATACCTGCGTGTTCTCATCTTGTGTTTGCAGCGAGCAAACATACATGAAAGAGTTGAATTTGCCTTCTTCAAGCCATGTTTGAAAAGTGTAATACTTATATGAAGTGTGTGTGTGTGTGTGTGTGTGTGTGTGTGTGTGTGGTGGGGGGGTGTTAAGTGAGCCGAGAGTGTGTGTGCAGCAGTAAAGCATACATTAATATGCACTGAAGATGAAAGAGAATGCTCCAATGCAAATACATTTTTTCTGATCTCGGCGTGAATATAATGTGATGGAGTAGGGTCATATTGAATTAGAAAAGGTGGAATATTTAAATGCCAGCCGTATCCACAGGAGGTATTCTTATCAACATAAATTCCCCAAACCATAGAGGGTGTAAAAAAAAGAAAAAAAAGAGGTTTCTGTTTGTAAAATAGAGCACTCTCCCTGTACAGTGCATCATTTTCTCCTTTTGCTGCAGTCATTTTCTCGAAACCCACTCTGTCTGCACCATCCTCCTCCTTTTTTCCCTGTGCTGTCTTTTGCCTTCAAATTCAATAACCTCCCAGCTGTGTGTTTCTCCAGGGATTCCCCGGCTCCCCTGGCCCACAGACAGACAGGCAGACAGACAGACTGCAGTGTCTGTGGGGAACCTGACACAACATAAACTCCACTATGTGGCAGAGGTGTCAGAGTCTGTGGGCTGCATCGCCACCGATTGAGGAGGAACCAAGAAGAAACCCTCTTTTTTATCTTCACACCTAGAGGACAGTAGTGAAAAAAAAAAAATACATGTGATTAACACGAGTGGCAAAAATTAAAAACTAAGTATAGATCCTGTGGCCTATTTTGGCTTTGTTTGTGTGAGAATGGATCACGCAGAACTGTTAGCAGGCTCAGCTTGGACTGAGAATCCAGTATTGTGAAGAGAGCGAGGAAAAAGATGACCCAGTTGGAATGAATTTGTGCTAAAGGATAAAAGAGAAACAGAAGCCTTTTGTTTAAAGGTTCAGTTTTGACTGTTATTACATGAAACTATGTTGCTGAATTATGAGCGCCAGTTCTCAGAGGGCTTATTTCTCATACTGTACTGAGCATACTTTGCTTTGTTTCCATCTATATTTAGATTCCCTCTCTGTTTTCCCAGTATCATTAAACCGGGGAGGCTTTGACTCAGGAATATTGTTTCCTTTCTCAACTAAAGATATCAATTAATAATCCAAAGAGAGAGACAGACAAAGGGCACAGGAACATGCTATAGGGAGGTTATTTGTGTAGACATGTAGCTGGTGTACTTAGAAAACACTCAGGAGCCCCAGACAGTTCTTCACCTCTTCTGGGAATAAAACACTCAACCTGACCAACATGGCATGTCACCCAGAAGAAAAAAAATCAGCTTGTTTCTCTTTCAGTTCATCGCTGCTAAGTGTTTGTCATAAATGCTATAGCTCCAGAGGTATTCTGTATGTGTGTGTATGGGCTGAGATTGCAGATGGAGTGTTTAATTTAACATGGAGTTTGACATTTGGTACAGATGCTAGTGCCCTACAACAGTTAATAGTTAGACTCTTATTATTGTTTCGATGTCTCTTATTATCTTATTAGATTCTCGCCCTTAAAGTTTCATCCATTAAAAATGTAAAAGTGCCAGAAATATTGGTGAAAGTGACAATTGAAGGATTTTAACAGCTCTAAGTTGAATTTTTTATGTGAATGTTGAGAAATATAGTTGACTCCTAATTTGCAGCAGCTTTGATTAGCGAGCTACAGTTTTGCTATGAGAGCCATAGTTGCTAGCATGACAGAAAGTACATCTTCCTTCAAAGTTTCATTATACAAAATGCTAAAATCCAGCACATTCAGGGGAAATAAGTCTCATTTGGTTTAAAGAGTTGCTTTTAAGGGTGACATCTTACTATATTCAACTATAGCAATAATCACAAAAAGGACAGGACTTTGTTCGGGGGTATCTTCCCTGTAATGGTTATTAAACTGAAGGCCTCTGGTGGAAGATGTGATTTGAAGCCATATGAATATTTCGTTCCCAGTGTACATCATGAACAGACACTTCCTGTGTAATTACTGGAGAAAGTATAGAGCAAATTGTTCCCCAGTGTCTTCACTCCCACACACAAACACACTCTGAGGCCCCATGCTGATGCTGTTATTAGATTATTACACTTACTCGAGTATTGATTTACCATAACAGCAGATAGAGGTAATGTTTGTACTCAGCCTGGTTAATGTTGTGGTTATGGTTTTGATTTTTATGGCACTCTGAATTATGAAGTGGCTTTTACTTACCGCGCTGATGCTTTCTTTACATTCCTGTAGTCAACTCTTTTTTTGAAGGAATTAGCTAGCATCAGTCAACAATCTAAGAAACCTGAAATATATAGTTGAAGTATTTGGAAGATTTTGCAATCAAATATCCAGTGACCATCATTAATAAGAAAATGTGTCATTTTTTATTTTATTTTATCTGTTATAAGACAAGAAACTCTATACCGCTCTTTTGTCATCATTGTAAATATGAAGCCACAACCGGCCACAACCAACATTCAGTTAGCATAGCTTAGCTCAAGTATAGATAGAAGTATAGACAGGCTATCTGTAATTTTAGAACGAATAACACCAGGATCCCTAAGGTTACTGGAGGTATAAAGGCCTGGATAGAAAACAGAGGATTTGTAATCTCTGTAATGATGATTGTGTCTGCGATGAGTACCATATTTTGTTTGAATGCAGGAATACAAGCATTTTGAATAATAAGAGAGGTTCATACCCAGGTATTATTTACAACGTCCCTCTGTGTTTAAATTAATTTTACTTTTGCAATCAGATAAGTCAAAACTTATCTGTAAATTAGGGGCTTTTCGGAAGAATGTCCTTCCTTTGTTAAAGTAAGATCTGCTGTACTTCAAACATGCAGTGTGCCATCATTATATTGTTGTATATTGTTTGATCATGGTCTGAGCATCAAATTAAAATAAAAGTAATTGAAGTTACTTGAAACAAGTAATCTAATTTGTGTCTGTTCCAAGAAGCTTTGGACTTAGCATTAGTAGAAAGCACCCCTCTAGAAGGAACCTGCTTTTTCTACATTTCAGTTTTTGTACAGATTGAAAAAATGTAATTTGTCCTTTTTAGAATTGTCTGTACATGCATGTTATATTTACTTCAGACAGAGACAGGCTTTCCTCTTCGCTTTTCAGTGCTTACTACCTATCCTGATCTGTTAGCTAGCGAGGCTAACCTGCTTCAAAGCTGGGGTTGGTAGTCAGATTTAGATACACCTTTTGTTATACTGGTTAAAATGATCTTTATGTCCCGATGGCAATCAATACATAATGTGTTCTTAAAAAAGAGCAGAAAAAAGCCGCTATCTACAGCTGGCGTAAACCTTGGAAAACACCAACCAATCCCCGCTATCAGGAGCCAAATTATGAAACCAATCAAATCCCGTCCTGCCGTTCAGCCGTCCTGCCTCTGCTTCCCCAGCCTCTATTTACTGCCCCCTCGCTCGACCTCGGGCCTGTCCCCTCTGACCCGATGAGGTGCTTTGCTCAGGACTGTAGTCCAGATCAGAGTCTAAAAAGCTCTCACTACGGGGGCTCTGACAAGCAAAAGACTTAATGACATTTAGTAAGTCCGAAAGAAAACTTTGATGTATTTGACGTATTATAGCTTTTCTCCTGATATCGTGTCACCAGTACAACTGGATAGTGCTAGCATGACAGTTGTGAGTACTAACAATAGCTATGTTTGTTTGTGTTTTTAACTTTCACTATGATAATGTTTTGGTGTTTTCTTACCACTGAGTGAGACATGACTGTATGTAGTGCAAAACATAAACGATGTGCTGAGGACCGGTTTTGAATCAGTCATGATCATATGGTCGCGAATCAGCGGCGCTCGTGCATGTGAACGGGGGCGTTGTTTTGGAGGAGCTCCGAGGGGAGGGGGGGAGGGGTTAGACGGAGTCCTGAGATTGCTGCATTCAAATTCATGCTAGTTTTCCGTGACTACCAACCCTAGCTTTAACTTGCTAAATTGAGCAAAACAGCTTCTGGCTGGTAGGTTCATATTAACTGGTGTAAAGATTTACCTCTCCCTCTGAAGTCATGTGGACTTTGTATGGCGGCCGAAAAACTTTACTACAGTCTGTCCATATGTTTGTAGAATAGCAACAAGATTAAGACAACTTAATCTGCAACTACTAATTTCCCTTGAGAAGATCCTATGATGAAGCCTATGCAATGATGCTAGCATTAGCAAGCAGCAGCAATACTCTCTGTATTTCAAGGTCTGAATGTTTTAGGTTTAAATATCAGGTCTTGTGGCATTAGCACAAACTGTCTGTGTTACATTGACTTCTGTCAAGTATAACAAGAGTGCTTAGGGCTACGTTGCAAATAACAAATGTTTAAAAGCTTACTAAAAACTAAAAGCTAAAAGCGTACTAAATGAGTCAAAATATTTCTCCGTCAGTAGTCTGTTTACATTGTTCTGGTGTTTTTTGAGCCAAGCAGAGCAGTAGAGAAGTATTTGGGATATATCAGTGAGCATGAACCAAGTACAGTTAAACAATGAAGAGGCATGGGTGATGAAATTACTGAACCACAGTTTCTCACGTCTGGACTCTCTCATCTTTGCTTATTCCCCTTTTGTCCTAAGGAAGGATGTTTTTCCCCATGGGTTGGGGGGCAACAATATCAATGTCTAGAGATGAGTTATTGATCTGGAGGGGAGGACAGCGAAATAATTGACATGCAAGCACCAGACAACGCCACGTCTCAAACAGTATACGTTTTATGTATGAATGGATGTTAAACTCAGTGGAGGTTGGTATGAATCTACAGTGTTTTAGTACAACATGTCAAATACACAGACACGTGAATTGAGGAGAATGTGGGTGCTCTTTCCCTAGCAGGCCACAAGACCTTTAGCTGCTCGCTACCAATCTATGCATGCTGGGAAATTGATGCAACGCTGCTTTGTTCTGATGCCTTTAACGATACATATGGGGAGATAATGAGATTGCTTTCTGTGCTGATTAAATAGGATGATGACATCGATATGAAAGAGCCTCGGCTTCTGTTTGTACTCCACATCTTCTTCTACATCCTCTTATCTATAGCGGGTCATTTGACCTGCATTGGATTGCATTGATTTAATCATTTAGAAATAAGCATGCAGCAGTTCAGCCCCCAAACCACCCACTAAAGTCAGATAAATCAGGTAGGAGTGAGGTTTTTGAGTCCTCAGCAGCAGAAATTTGATACAGACCTTATGTTTTGTTAGAAAAAATATGAGTCAAAGGGCAAACAGGTAGCATCTGTCATTTCAGGGAATTGTCAGTGACAACTCAAGTGAGATAGACCAAGTAGGAGTCTGGAGTTTGAGTCTTAAATAAAGCTCAAAAAACAGCTGAATTTTGTTGCAGTTGTTGGTCAAAAATAAGCTTGACATGGCTAACCATTAGCATGTATCATTTTAGGGGAGATATCAGTGACCATGGAAACAAACAGAGCAACTACAGTCCTGGCAATTATGCTAATGTGTATGTGACATGTGAATCTGCACCCAGTGTGATGCGACGAGAGGGGAATTCACCAACACTTGGTCGCTCTGCTGCTCTCTGCTGCTGCTGCTGCTATGTTAGCATTAGCATTGTTCACACATCCCCTCACCCCCCCCTCTCTCTACCCATCACCTCCCCACCACCACCATGTCTCCATCCTCCTCCTCCTCCTTCTCCTCTTCTCTGCCTGCGTCCTCTCTTTCCTGTGCTCGCTGCGGTGTTGCTATAGCAACGGAGAAATGTGGGAATACCTCCGTCCTTCACAGCGCCGGAGAGAGGGAGAGGGGGAAGAGAGAGAGAGAGAGAGAGAGAGAGAGAGAGAGACATAGAGGCAGAGAAGGAGAGGATGGGAGGCAGACAGAGAGTGAAGGAGGTAGACAGATGAAGAGACAAGAGGAGAGGAGGAAGAGGAGGAGGAAGGAGGAGGAGGAAGAGGAGGACGAGGGGGATGTGTGGAAAAGACTGTTAATTAAAAGACAGAGAGCGAGTGGCCGCCTGAATGGGCACCATTGGCTGTCACTTAGCCCCTGACTCTGACTGTTCATCCCTCCTGCTCCTTAAAAGCTACCCCCCCTCCCATTCAAATTCAGTGATGAAGAAGAAGAAGAAGACTGGGGGGTTGGTGGGTGACAGTGTGGGCGGGTTTCGACCGCGATGACACCGTGTAGCACAGTCGTGGCGTATAGAGCTTCACGCTGGGGCCTTACGCACGCCATTTGTTTGACGATCCATGTGTTCTGGATGTCTCCATTTGTAGTGAGGCTGCAGTTTCCATGACAACGCCTGGACCAAAATAGCACCCCGCTTTCCTCCCTTCCTCCCCATCTCTCTCTCTCTCATAGTCTATAGCGCTCTCTGTCTCTATCTCTCTCCCTCTGTCTCTCTCTCTCTCTCTCTCTCTCTCTCTCTCTCTCTCTCTCTCTCTCTCTCTCTCTCTCTCTCTCTCTCTCTCTCTCTCTCTCTCTCTCTCTCTCTCTCTCTCTCTCTCCTCGGCTTCATAATAAACTCATAACTGTTCATTCCTGATCCGGGCCTTCTTGTTCTATCAGGCTGAGATGTTCCACACTGCTGCTCATCTTCATTCATCATATGGACTGAAGCACATCAAAGAAGACCCCTTTGCACCTCTACCGCTGCCGCCGCTGCCACCGCTGCCACCTTCATCTGCACCCCTTACTCAACCATCATTGCTTAAACACACACACAAACACACACACACACAAACACACACACACATAGAAATGTAAAAAAATGCACACACACGCATACACACATGCATCACTTCTCCTCCCACCTCTTATCTCCCGTTCTCAGTCTCTCCTTGGTCGCCCCTGCAACAGATTCTGTCAACATGCATCAACCTCTGCGTTGCCATGACAACGGTCTTGAAAATCACTGCAATTATTTCAACAAAGACAAAAAAAAAGCAACAGCCACTTGAGGGAGAAGGAGGAAAGAGGATTGCGTTTGTGTATGTGTGCTCACGTGTGTGTGTTTGTGTTTAATGTTTGTGTGACTGACAGAGAGAGAAAGAGAGAGCTGCAGAGTTCTGAATTTGTGCATGCGTGTTTAGTGACCCTTCAATGAACTGGTGTGTATCAACTGTTTTTCTGCAGCAAATGTGCATTTGTGTGTGTGTGTGTGTGTGTGTGTGTGTGTGTGTGTGTGTGTGTGTGTGTGTGTGTGGGTCTTGTGAAACTCCTTTCTCTTCCACTTCTCAGACCCTTGATAATGTGTACATTGTTGTGTACATCAGAGCAGGTGGATTCGCTGACCCATTTGCACAGGTGTATGGTAAGCTAACCTGTACCAGCTAGAGCGGCACACATGTTAGTATGTTTGTTTGTGTGTGCGTAGTATACAGCCAGGAGATTGCTGTGCGCTGTTGTGGGATGAAGAGAGAGAATAAAACAGATGGGCAGAGAGAGATCTCCACAGTAGGTGAACGTGATTTAGCATGGATACTCAGCTACTGTACTTTGAGGTAGTTTTACTCTATTATTTCCACTTATTGCAACTTCATACTTTAAATCCGTTACATTTCACCCTGAACTCCATAAAGATTTCAAATTAATTTTAACAAAGGTGTTGAACACCAATGTTCTTCAGAATCTGCAACTATCATCAGAAAATCCAGAGTGAGTATGAATGTATGAAACCTTTCAATCATTAAGGGCCTATGTCCACTGACAGCATTTTTTGGGGCATTCATTTCAGAGTGCTTCTTACAAGAATCTGTTGTTGCCAGGCCCATATGCACATCCAGCCATTAGCGGTGAAATGGGCTGTTTGTACTAATGGTGAAAAAAAAAAGATTAGCGGAATGCATTAGCCAGGTTAACGCCCCAACAAAGCATTACATGTAATGGAGGAAGACCCAACCATTACAGGTGCTAACGGCAGGATCATCGCACCTGTTAGGCTGTTTAAAGGTTGGCGGACATCGTGCTTATGCGTTACCATTTAAAACGAAATATGCAAAGACCCCAGATATTTAGGGATCACACAAATCCTTTGAAAAAGTATGATGATGTCGAAATATACAGCAAATTTAGATTTAGGAGATTACATAATTCTTAGGTAACCTTCCAGCAATACGGTGAAGTGGATCCTTCCCAAACAGCTCTGTTAACAAGTCCTCATCCTTCAATGGGGGGACAGGTGGTACTCCACCTGGACCATGTTGGTGGCGGTGCTTGTTGGGCAAAGCCGCTTTCATGTTGTTTATTTATTTTTGTAGATCTTCTACTGTGTGCTCAGAACACGCATTTACCCGGTTCAAGATCTTAAGCCAAACTTTCCCTTTCTCCTGGTTTGTTATCTTTGAGTATTGACTCTCTGATAATAGCTGTTTGTTCATTCTATATTCTTGTAATAAAATGTTAATTTCTTCCGCTGAAAATGCGTTTTTTTCTTGATCTTCTCTCAGTCACACTGGTACCGCTTGCCATGTTTATTGTTGTTTATGTGTAGTAGGCATGCTTGTTGGATAGGGGTTTACCAGGAGGTTCCCTGGACATACGACGTTTTGCACCAGCCTCGCTTTCATGGCGCAATTAGTTAATTGGCCAATTATTTGCAGTCGTGCATGCAGCTAACGCTACGGCCAAATGGGCCGTTCCGTAATGGTACGTTGAGACTGCCCCGCTTGTGTAATGGCTGGACGTGCATACGGGCCCTGGTAACAAAAGTTGTTGAGTTCCTTTAGTAGTGACCACAAAAGTCTGTTTATAATGCTCTATATGCTTCGTATTCAACTTTTAGCCTATTTAATGGAATTTAACCTGATTGTGGTTACTGTCTCCTCTATACACACATCCACCATTGTTGTGGACAAGGTAAACATCATAATATATTTATTTTGATTTGTAAGTGATGGAGGAGTCACATTGACAAATAAGCAGATGCAACAAAAAACAGCTAACACCTATTCTTGTGCCTAGTACGCTGAGCAGTGAACACTCTGAACAGCTACAGGGGCAAAACATGCTATGAGTGGACACAGGCCCTTATGACTACTCTTCAGTCTGATTTGTTGTAATACAGCACAGTACTTTCATTCTGCTAAAAGCTCCTGCAAGGAACTTCCTGTTAGTGTTGATTTTTGAGCCCTCCGTGGACATCAGCTTTTAAACGTAGAAATGATGATAATCTGCACTTTTGTTACCATGAAAAGCAAATAATTTCCAAGCTCTGTGCCCATTTATTCCAAGTAAAAAAGGTTGTTATTTTTTTAAATGATATAGATTTATTTTTGCATCACGTTGTTTAGTTTTTTTTTTCTTTTTCTGTCCTTTTTTTTTTAAATAAATATTAATTTCCTTTGATGACAGTGTTCACAACAGTGGCTCCCAGATTGTGTGCCGCACTAAGTACAAACGTGCGCAGGATTACAGCTAACTAAATTATTATTATCATTGCTTTAAATCATGTTTTCTTGTGCTTTATAATTACAATAAATCAACAAGTCACCAGGTCCAATTATGTGTTTTAATGACGTGTTTTTGTATTACGTTTAAGATGATGATGGATGATGTTTGTGGTGCAACGGAATTTGCTGTATCAGGAAAAAACATGGGACAACAAAATATGACATCAGACTTATTCTTTAAAATTAATCTGATGCAGCTAAGTGTTTACACATTGTGGTATTATTGGTTTGATTGCAGTTAAAGAAATTACTTACACTGCTCATTCTGCATATGAAGAATGTAATGATGAGAACATTTATGTTACAGTGACAAGCCACCTCTGTGAACACACACTCATGTATTACATAGTACAACAGATCCTATCTCACACTTATCAAACATGATGTCATTGCTGTATAGCTCCACATCTTCACACTCACTAATCCCATTGTAGCCCATAAAGCTCCTTTGATACTAACAGATACTTACATGTGTGTCGAGTCAGGGAAAACACTGCAGGCCCTGTAATTTTGGGTCCAAACCCACGGCGGATGACATAGTAAGTTATAATGAGTGTTTGTGGCCCTGGGCCCAGTGTGTAAGTTCGTGTCTGTGTGTTTACGCACGTAGGAGTACAATTTGTGAAGCCAGGTGGGTGCTTCTTAACCCATTTCTTTGTCACATTGTTGCTGAAAAGCTGCAGTGTCCTTATAATTGTATGACTGGGGCTTTAAAGTGTGGTTGTCCACACTGAGGGGACCAGCGTGTGATTTTAAGTTCAGAATCTGACTCAAATATGTCAGCTAAAGGAGGGGGGGGTATGCCATGTCAGTGCACAGCGGGGGGAACTGGCAGAGACAGTGATTTGGGCTCCAGTCGAGGGTGAAGTAGATTGGGACCAGAAATCCCCAGGGAGAGAGAGAGAGACACGAGGTCAGGTAGGAGGGCTATAAAAGCACTCCTTCCTTTAGTGCAACATGCACTTAATGTCAATCTGGGAACGGCTGCAGGTTTGGGATACACACAGCTCTGCTCTGTCTGCAACTCGTTTAACTCAGAAAAAAAGAGGGGACAATGTATGAACAAGTGTGTTGAGGTAAAGTTTATTTACATTATTGCTATTTTGTTTCTGAACATGTCATGTTGTTGTACTTGTTCTGTACTGTTTATGCATCCAATTTATAATTTAAATCAAATTGACTGTGGTGTTTAAGAAAGAGAAGATAACATTTATCTACATATGTTGTATTATCAATATAAAAGTACACATTATGCAACTTTTTTGAGACTAAGTTTCACAACTTTTCATCATATTCTACACATAATAACCTATTTTACAGCATTTATTTTGATTTTTTTGCACAGCTGTCTGCCTGTTATTCTCTTGAACAGGAGAAAAATGTGCGCTGAGGTAAGTACAAATGATCAAATACATGATCTGCAAAAGCATTTATTTTCACGTGCTCTCTTGTATATTTATTTCTACAATATTTGAATCAAGTCGGCATTTATAATGGATTACAGTGTTATAGCATACAAGAGGAAGAGGAAAAAAGTTCATATTTAATGTGAAGATACATTTTGTTCAATGTAAATTTATTGACATACTGTTATTTTTTTCTGCTCCTGACGTCCTTGAGAAGTTAAATTTGTGTTATTTTGTCTACATGCACGCAGGAGGTAGAGATCAACTAATCAAAAAGATGTTGAAGTTCCAGAAAAGCTTGGCCTGTTTCCTCCTCCTCTGTTGCATCTGCTTGACCGAGTGTCGAGTGCTGAAGTTTGTCGTGGCTGTAAGTCTGACATGTTTTTATTCCTCTTCTTCCTGTGTTCATCTGACATTTGACTATGGTGCTGCATTTTCTTAAAAGCTGTCTTCTAGCAGAGTAATCTCAGAATAAGATGTTTTACATCACTGACAGGGTTTATTTGTCGCACACTGGAGTTTTAGCCTCATCCTGAAGCCACTCCACATCTCTAAAGAGTGACATTACTGTACATTGTTGCTGATTACACTGTATTTTTCTGCTCACTGAGCATTACTATATTTACACATTTATGTCACAAAGGATTACTCTGAGCCCAAACTCCAACAGTTTCGAGCATATCTCTCCCAGACACTGCGGCTTTGTTCATAAACCTCTTTGCATATCTTTCTTTTACACCCCATAGTGCAGTGATGGAATGAAACAGACAGTTTGAGGATTTTAGGAAATCACAAATGTTTTTCTAACCATTTTGTATAAATGTATTACTCACCTTTTTCCTGTGAGCTGAAACCAGTGTACTACATGTAGTTTTTTTTAGTTTGTACACGCCTTCCAATAGCTTTAAATATAGCTTCACTACCTGCTGAGTCAAGTTTACATAATTTTGTGTTCGATGTAAGGACTTTTTTTTCCTTCCAAAACAAGACAGTGGGAAGTGCAAAATAGGAACTATCTCTAAAAGCAAACAACAACTTTGTTAACCTGTCTTTGTGGGATCATGTGGTATTACAGGAGTGAATCATGTGTGCCCATAATCCAGTTTAGTTAACCTGTGTGTCACATCACGACTCAGAGAGTCCTCGGGTTAATAACATGCCTGCATTTGTGTCTGATGTCATCGTCATAATGACTCTTTTGTGTCTCAAACCAACACTGCACTGTCCGAGATCACAGGTTTCTATTTCTGGCTCGTGTGTCAGGCAGGATTTCTTTCTCTAAAGTACACAGTGTAATAGCTGTCACTCACAGCAGCATGGCGTCCCAACTGAATCCATGTGATATAATGTGTTTTGACTTTTAAGGTGTTCCGACACGGTGATCGATCGCCAATCGAGTCATATCCCAGAGATCCTCATGGGGAGGAAGTATGGGCTCAAGGTTTTGGACAGCTGACTGAGGTATGACTGTAAAAGTGTTCCTGTATGTGTGTGTGTGTGTGTGGCATCATTATTTTTTCATGTAGCAGGATTTGATTAACAAAACAAGCATATATGAAAATCTTACAAGTGCACTTGGTGTATAAAATCTACCAATCAATCATTTTTCAATTCAAACTGATCCCCCACTAAGTGTGTTAAGCTTTGAGACTGAATCACCATGTTGACACAGTGGCTTTTCGTCAGAAGTCAAGCTCAGAGTGAGAAGCTAAAGTTTTTTTTAATGTTGTAATTCCGTGCTTCATCTTTGCAAAACACATAAAATAGATCTAAATAATCCATTCAATTTCACAGCCTCAATGGATCAATATCTAAAAGGTAATAGATAGCGACCATAGACTGTATAAAATATGGACGTAGTATCCGTGACGTCACCCATCTGTTTCAGAAGCGTTGTTTTAAGGCCAATTGTCGTCGGCAGCCATATTGCTGCTGTTGAGCGATTGTCACGTAAAGAGACGGGCTTTGAGCCTCCTAGCCAACAGCTACAGTGTTCCTGCCTGTCAATCAAGTCAGCTGTGCCTCTCATTGGAAGACTCGTAATCTCAATATCTTCGAAATTGCCACGTTAGAACAACATTCATCCCCCTACAATGTGTGCCGATCGAGAAATGAGCTATCCAGACTACACTCATCTTTTGTACCAGAATGTAAACATGTTTATTTCTGCTGTAAAGATCGGCTTTTTAGAACTGGTCTGTTTCTGATACTTCCGGAGCCAGCCTCAAGCGGATCCTCGATGAATTGCAGTTTTTAGCTCTTCCGCATTGGTCTCATATTTTTTAGACCGGAGGTTGCCGCTTGATAGCGACAAACGGGAGAAAGCTACATCAGCATATTAGATAACTTATCTAGAGTCTATTAGCATCTTACTTTCTGGGTGCATCCTGGAAAGAAATGCGTGTGAAAAGTTAAGATTTTTCCCGTCTGCTGGTTCTTTTACATATCAAACGTGTTGCACTTAAAGCAAAGCTCACGGCAGCTCTTTAGCCATCCTAATAGGAACTGCGGCTGACTGAGGCAGCATGTGAACACACATGCAGCAGATGAACACATGTGCCAGCCCTTGCTGGGAACAGAATAAATGATATAAACTGCTAGCAAAAACAATAAAATAGTCTTTCTTAATTAATTAACTAATTCAGGTCATCCTCTCCATCTTCCAAGTACCAGTGCTGTCACTGCAAGCAGTCCAAGTCTGAGTCAACAGTCCCCAAGTCACGAGTCCGAAATTCAGAACTTGAGTCAGACTAGAGTTTTAGTTTTGGACCCTCATGCTACAATATTGGATTTAGCAAAAATAGGTCAACAAAATACACAGCAACAAAATAGGGATAATAAAATGTGCTTCTTACCTCAGGGCCACCATCTGAAGCCAGGAAAAAAAGCAGGAAAAACTGGATGATAAAAACAAAAAGTTGTCCAAAAATAAAACCTTGTCTAAAAATTGGCGAGAGGTTTATTTGGGGTACTTAATGATTTAGTTATATGAAAACTTAAGTCTAACACCACTTTAATCTCTTTGCACCTGTGGGTTCAATAGCTGTAAGTGTGAATAACAAGAATAACAGTATCTTTAATTTTCAACCTGTAAAAACTTAAAAAAAACAAAACATTTTCTAATAAGCCAGAATCTTGAGATGGGAGGAAAACTTGATGTAAACTTTTAATTAAACTCCACCTACTGTGACATTGTTCTGCTCCAAGGCAGCTATCCAGTTTACAGTGAATACATTATTCCTGGTTTTATGAGGTCTTGTAGACAGGTTGTTTTATGTAAATACGTTGAATCTGACCTTAAATCTGCCACATCTTTAGCTTAAGGTCAGATCTGACAAAAATTAATGATGCTGCTGCAATTTGCCTTCCAGCTGGGCATGAAACAACAGTTTGAGCTGGGCCGCTTCCTGAGGAGGCGATATGGAAACTTCCTCAGCGACGATTACAACAACAAAGAGGTCAGTGTGTTTGTACATGATAAAAGAGTCACCTCACGTTGCCAGGCCTAAAACATGCAAAATGTGTGGCAAACCTCTCTCTGTAATGGCTGTAACAACATACATTAAGTTAATGAGCATGACTCATTTTGATGATATCACTACCATGGCCTGTTCAAAGCTGGAACATGTGGGCTAATGTTGCCCCTGGGCTTTGTGTGCTGCATGCATGTTAGTTCAGTGTGCCCCCAGGCTGCATGCTCAGCATAAGTCATTATGAAGATACCATGAAGGCTTTATTTTCCTGTCTTCTCACAATATACACACTTCCTTTCTTTTTTTTCTTTCTTACTCCTTTTGGTCAGTCTTCTCCATCCTCTCTTAAATAAAATGCAATTACCCTGGAAATAACAACTCTCCTCACTACCTGTCAATGCTGATTTGTCGCCCAACTCTCCATCAACTTATCCCCTACCTTTCCCAGCGCTGCCATGTCTGTTTTAATTTGACAAAAGGGTTGAAAAGGAAAAAAAAAGAAAAAGCAGTCTCTGCATCACAGGAACATCCAACCTTATCAGCGTGATTTACTGTGTGCAAAAACCTGACACCGGGTGACAGAGAGATATAGACGAGCGAAGGCTGATGTCAGAAGAGATCACAGTGAGAAGGATCTTTTTTTTTTACCCCCTCCCTCTCTTCATCTATTTGTATCTTTTAATGACTCCCCCTCCTCTTCATGTTTAGGGAATACCTCGGTCGACTTGAGATAAATACAGTCAGCCCATGATACACTGTAGAGGGCTGGCTGCATTTCTTTCCTATTTTGATCATAATAAAAATAGAGAGAGAAGATGCAAATGCAAATCTTTTGAGTTTTGAAGTGTATTCTCACTTTCACTTCTGTTAGAAGTCTGAGATCAACATCTAACACATTTTAAACCTATGTTCCCTCCAATGCCTCCAACAGTTGTACATCCGGAGCACTGACTACGACCGAACTCTGATGAGCGCCCAAGCCTGTCTTGCTGGGATGTTCCCCCCAACCAGGCGACTGCCCCCCATCATGCCCCAGTTACTGTGGCGGCCTATTCCAGTGCATACCATCCCCAGAGCCCAGGACAAGGTGCGCTGCAGAGCCACACAAATATTTCCTCTCCCACACAGCAGCTTAAGAGAATGTCTCACAAGTTAACTTGAGTGTCTCTGTAGATTCATGTTTCTATTGGTGAACCTGGCGTGCTCACATTCCCTCCTGTTTTAAAGTGTGAAATGAACATATAATTGTGCCCAGAAGACTTGCAGCAAACGTGCAGTTTTTTTTCTTCCACTGAAGTTTTGCTGTTGATTTTTTGGTTTTTAAAGCTGCTGAGGTCTCCAGGCAAAGACTGTCCAAGGTTCAGAGCTCTGATGACGGAGACCTTTGAGAGCCAGTCGTACCAGAGGTTCCTCAGGGCTCACCAGGTGAGAAGCCACAGCATGAGAAAGTCCTCAAAGTACTGTAACTCATCCTCAATGACGTGGAGGCTGTAGTCACCGCTTAGTTTGTGTTAAATAACACTTCTCCATGACTCACGTGCCTGTAAACCTCAAAAACTTGTTAGTAACTCTTGTTTTATGATAGACTTATATAATCAGATCAGTTGTGATTAATACAGTTTTTGTTCATCTCAGCTGTTTCTATTCTGCCTCAGTCTGTAAATTATCAAATACTGCAAAAGCACATTTCTCTGCAGAGTAAAATATATACTTCACAGTTGCTGGTGCCACCGTGATCAGCACCTCCAGTGGACGTGTTAGTTCTGCCGTAGACATCATGTCCTCACAGTGATTTTTTTCTCAGGCACGGTGACTCCGGTGCCTCGAAAAAGCTGCACAGTGCAATTTCTCTCACATTCTCTGAGACGCTAATTAACACTTGGATTGAATTAGATTAAGAATTACAATGAAAACCTTTTAATTAAACTGAGTCCCATGTGCTGCCTATTAAGGTGGAGTTTGAGATCAGCACAGGGCCTCCTGCATTGAATTTTAACACCCTCTGCTGGAGGCACAGCACCTGCAAGTCACACAGGAGAAACAAAATAGGACCTATGTTTTACTATGATTTTGTTGAGTTTTTTTTCTTTTCCATGTGCAGTTTACAGCCATAGGGAGGTTTAGAAATAAATGCTTACACAATAAGCTTGGAAATAAACACAGAAATGAAACAAGGAAGGAATAAAATCTGCAATATATGTGACTAAAAGAAGAATACACATGTAGAGAAAAAATATATGTATATCACTTAAATATTTAGATACCCTGGATAACTACATATATGCATATCTTTACTTATTCATGCATATAGAAGTTCATAAGAACACTTTTGTCTAAATATATAAACATGCCAATATGCTCAAACCAGATGTTTCTAAGCAAAGCTAAACATACATAAATAAAAAATATGTAGTTGTCTACACGCACGCACGCTCGCACACGCACGCTCGCGCACGCACGCACAGACACACAGACATACACACACACATGTACGCATACACGCATATGTGTCCATCTTCACGTACTGGATCATGTCCAACCCCATGTTTGTCAATGTATGTGCAAACCAAAATAGGCCTTTCCAAACATATGTGGTGTTATCAATGTGTTTTAAAGAGAAGAGGAAAGATCAAATATGTAAGTCTTATTTTAATGTGTGGCTACGCTTCTCCTTCTATCAGAGCCCATGTCTTCTCAAACACATTTTCCATATTCCTTATTTGATTCCTTTTGCCATATATTTTACTTCCTGAATCTTATTTTTTCTATTTCATGACATCTGGAGGTTTTGCTTTTTGTTTCCACCTTTTGTTATCTGCTTCAGTGACGTGATTCTGAGTACTCTAAATAAGTAACGCCCATCTTTACACAGAGCAGCTGGGGCTTTTTCCAAGTATTATGTGCTCTGCTTTCAAATAAAATGGGCTTAAAAAAATAATAATTATACAATAATTTACAAACTTCAAACCAATACCTATGTTTTTAATAATTCAGGTGTCAAGAAATATCTCATGTTTATTTTTCCAGGAAAATTCTCTGGTTATCTCATGTATTTCAATAATCATGTGTTTCCACTCTTCATCTATTATTTGGATTCCTAACACTTTTGTGTACTAATTGTCAACTTTATACAGTATAGCACACATTACCCATAGTGTGTTTGAGTTTACCACATAGACAGTATAAAATATGGATGTAGTATCCGTGACGTCACCCATCTGTTCCTGAGAGCTGTTTTGAAGCCGATCGACGGCGGCAGCCATATTGGAAGTGCAGAACTCAACCAGGCAGAGTGTGACGTAAAGAGGCGGAGTTTGACCCTCTTAGCCAACAGCTATGTGTTCCCGACTGGGAGTCAAGTCAGTCATGTCCTTATTTGGTCAAAAACTCCTAATCTTAATATCTTCTGAACTTCTGTTAGAAAAAAATTCACCCCCCGTAAAGTATGTGCCGATAGAGACATTAGCTACGTAGAGCCAAGCCGTTTTTTGAACCAGGCTGTAAACATGTTTATTAATGCTGCAAAGATCGTCTTTTTTGAATTGGTGTCTATGTGGTTTCCGGTGTTTCTGCAGCCAGCCTCAAGCGGATTCTTGATGAATTGCAGTTTATAACACTTCCGCATGGGCTTCATAGTTTGAGACTGGCGGTTGCAGCTTGGTTTACCATTATAATTACCCTTAATACATTTCAGTAGAGAGTTTATATTGTGTGTGTTATTTCTTTACTTTTAAATAAATGTATACTCAGTTAGCTACGTAGTAGCAATCTGTTTCATTATCAGTAAACTTCTGCCAAAATCCAACCAATGGCTTTTTTGCCAATATGATAAAAACCATGTTTGTTAAGTTTGGCTTAAATTCTAGATCCCCAGAAATTTCTTTCAACTAAATAACTTAATTATCTGTCACAATCATTATCCAAACAGTCCTACTCCATGTTTTTACTGTGTTTGGGATACAGTAGTTGTTTATGCCTCTATTTTTCCATTATTTGTACCAAACTTTTATATTTTCTTTTATCTGTTTCAAGATTAAACTCACATGATCAGCCTAGAGAATGCAATGCAAATATTAAAAACTATGTTGTGTATTTGGTGTTTGGCTCACAGCCAAATGACAGAACCAGTTGTTTGAAACAAGAGTCAGACGGCTCGAACACAATCCACATACACTGGATGGTTTAGAGAAAGTTCATGTCAGGACAGTGAACCCATTAAATCACAGTGAGCAGTGAAGTATGTTTAATGAAAACAGTTTGCTCTCTTCTTTGGCAACGGGATGCACAAAATCTGTCAAAGATTACTATTAATGTGTCCGGGCCTGCCTCATGCTTTAATGGGTTGTTCAAATAAGGGTTGGATAGGTTCAAGTTCAGGGAAATGAGCGCAAATTCTTTCCAGTAAACTGGAGTTTCAGCTAAAAAATGTGAGTCCCAGGACGCCCAAAAGCGAAGGTTAGGTAAACTGTCAATAAGTAAGAGAAGTTTGGCCATTGGTTGATTACTTGTAAAAGCTGAATCTGTCATTAAGTGATGAAACGCTGATGATTGGGTGCTTAAGTAAAGTGATAAATGAAGAGGCCGGACTTAAAAAATAGTGAAAGCTTGTTGATTGGTGTTAAATTGAAAATAAGGCCCACAACCAGGAGGAAGAAATCTGCAGGGTATAAAGTTACAGAATGATTAAGTTGTGGGGACGCCCTTAGTTTTCTGGACTCTGCAGACATCAGGACTCATTACTGTGTTCATGAAATAGTCCTATCCCTAACAGACAGTCTTCCTTGAGTTGTTATGCTGCAATTAAACTAGCCGTAACATTTCCAGCTGATCTTCTCTGATGATCTGGTGCAGAAAGACTATGTTCAGCTCGGGCCACTTGTCAGGTTTCAGATATTTATGAATCGTGAGTAGTAAAATATGGATAAAAATATTTTTTGCACAATTTCCCTCTCCCGGACCTGTTAAATATCTTACAACCCTCTGGATTTAAATATTTATATCATGATCCAGCTTGGGAACCACAGGGTTGCAGAGGAAAAGTCAGCAAAAAGAAGTCAAACTGTTTTCAAATGAGAGCAAATAATGTCACAGTAAAACCATTGCTGTGTAAAACATGTCAGATCTATCCATCTAAAAAATTCAAAGTAACAGGGTACTTTTTTAAAGCTTTCATTCAAATGCAAACCGTTAGTTTGTAATACTTTAAAGAATAATTCTAGCTCTTTGAATGCAGATTTTTTACTTTTAAAGAGTGTTTTAGGGAACTTTTTGTACACAAATAATGAATGATTTGTGTCCTCTATTACTTCTACTTTTTTCTTGAATTTGCAGCACTTTGTGGAGGGACTCTCAAATCACACCGGCTACCCAATCTCCAAACTGGTTGGCAAAAAAATATGGAGGGTCTACGACACACTTACCTGTCAGGTATTTTCATTGTTATTTTGAAGTGGGGTTGTATGAGGTGCTGGTCCATAGGAAGTCTATTACCGTCAGGGAATGCTGGTTAGCTTGGCCCCTTTGTTGAGAAAACGGCTGGAGAACGGGAACAGAAGCTAGGCTAGCATCTGCTACAGACATTACTACACAATTTAGCTAATTGGAAGAATAAATAAAAGAAACTCCAAGTGTAAGTTTTTTTTCGAAGCGACATTTTTAAGCCCTTTACTTAGCCATCAGAAAACACATTTGTTTTAGCATAATTGTGATACATAGAAGTACCTCCACCTGCAGTGCACTGATCAGCTAATTGGGGCTGGCCGCCTTCGAAAGAGACAAAATTAAGAAATGTGTGGTTCTGACAGCGGCCACGTCATGCCATTTACAGTGGAAACAAGTGGACAATTTTATAACTCTGGAACTCATTACCACCTTAACTCAGAAACATATATATATATATATATATATATATATATATATATATATATATATATATATATATATATACTTATATATACGTGTGTGTGTGTGTGTGTGTGTGTGTGTGTGTGTGTGTGTGTGTGTGTGTGTGTGCGGTGTCCTTGAGTGCTGAGAAAGGCGCCTTTAAATACAATTTATATTATTATTATTACAATTTTATGAACTGGTGTTAACAGAGGAAGAACAAGACTCAACTGACCAAAGGAAAGAGATGTGCCAGTTACCTGGTGGTGCAGGTGTGTTAAACTGTTAGCTCATGCCCAAAAACCTGTAGAGGTACTGTTGCAATGAGTGGGATTTGGCAGGAACAGTATTTCAGGACCTTTCTGAATCAGAGGATACCAGCGGTTCACATACAGCTGCTGTCTGCATCACTCACCATCCAGAGTTCCCTGGCTCACGGAATGCCTCTGCGCTGAGAAAGCACTTCTTTACAGTAAGACATGGATAGAACAACATATTAAAATGATAATTACAGCATTAGGATTGAGGTGGATTCTAGGCCAGGTTGAACGTGCTCATTCATACTTGCAAAATGAGCATCTGTTATCTTCAGACTGGCTCTAAAAATAGAAACAGGATAATAGAGACGATGGAATACAGCCGTTTAAACCCCTATTGTTGTGATACATATGCTGCGTAATTATTAGCCTGTTGCAGTGTTATAAATGCTATTCCTTTGTGCAGAGGATCCATAACCTGACTCTCCCACGCTGGGTCACCCAAGACGTTCTGGACACCCTGAAGAGAGTGGCATCGTTTGAGGTCATGTACAGCATCCTCAGTCACAAGCGGAAAGAGAAGGCCCGGCTTTCAGGAGGTGAGGATTCACATTAGAGGCAATTAATTTGAAAGCAGTGTTGTGAGAAAAATATTAGAGAGAAAAAAAGAGCAGAGTATCTAATGTTGTGACTGCTGGCCGAGGCTTTGTTTATGTGGGATCAGGTTTCTCAAAAGCATATTAGCACATATGAGCTAATGGGACCAAGATGATTACGGTGCTGAGACAAGACGCTCAATAAGGTCAAAAGAATTGTGCTGGTGTGGTAAAATTTCATTTGCACTGTTGACACTGATGTGTTAATTCGCCAGGAGTGCTACTGAACGCCATTCTGAGGAATTTCTCCAGAGCTGTGGAGCAAGGGAGCCCTCTGAAATTCATTATGTACTCAGCTGTAAGTTCAAAACGTTTAAATCAATCACACAAACTGCTGCTCTGCATCTCCTCGCCTGCTTGTTTGTTAAGCGCTGTGATGTTTGTTTCTTGTTACAGCACGACTCTACACTCATCACCCTCCAGGCGGCTCTGGACGTGTACAACGGCCTCCTTCCTCCGTACGCCGCCTGTCAGCTCTTTGAGTTCTACCAGGAGTATGATGGGTAATGACGTCCTGCCATCTTCAAGTCATGCACTCTTCTCTCTCCATATTTAATGACACTATCTAGGTCACAGGGCCGAATAGGAGCTCAGTTTAAATACTGCACTTCACTGATTAGCCAATCCAAATTTTTTCAAGAACATTTCTGGTTTGCCTTCTTTTAAAGTCAAAGGACATCTGACAGCTGTTTGATTCTACATCTAAATTAGCAGGTGATGCATTTGAGCAATATTGCACCTGAAGTGCTGATATACTGTATAATATCCACAGCTATTCTAATAACAGCATGGAATTCAGTGTGATATTACATTTATACAACTGTTTTACAAAATGCTGACTCAACCTAACTTCAGTCAATCTAGTATGAGGAAAAGAGGCAGAGTTAGGTGCTGAGTCCACTTACACCAAATATTGATCGTGTCATAGTAGCTCTAAACTTGGAAATTGTACCTCAAAAACAAGTGTGACAACTTTTCTCCTAAAACAAACCACCATTGTTGTTGACAAAGTTGATTTTAGAAGTCCCACCCCTTCTTGATTCTGATTGGTGGCGGCAGTGTTTCAAAAGTTGAACTGTCTTCAACTGAGAGCGCTGACAATGCTGCAACAAAAATCGAGACGCTGAGGGCATTTTTGTACTCAGGACGCTGAGTGCTGGAAATGCCGAATCACATTTGGTTTGAATAGAAAATAGGTGCTGCCAGTGCAAAAACTGGCATTAGTTGATACAGTACCTTAAGGCGGGCTTTTAGCCACCTCTCTAACAGCTCCAGGGTGCCCGCCTGTCAGTCAATGCCCTTACTTAGGCAAAACTTGTAAGTTTAGTATCTTCAAAAATAACAAGTTATAAAAACATTCATCATAAAGATCATCTTTTTGAGTTGGTGTGTATGTGGTTTGCGGTGCTTTTGTAGCCAGCCTCGAGTGGACAGTTTACGAACTGCAGTTTCTAACACTTCTGCATTGGCTTCATATTTTAAGCCTGGAGGCAACACCATAATTTTTCTGCACTCTTGCTTTCTGTGAGTCAGAACCATAGACTGTATCAAACATGGACGTAGTGTCTGTGACATCACCCATCTGTTTCTGAAGCGCTGTTCTGAGGCCAATCGTCGACAGAAGCTATATTGCTGCTGGCGAACGATGGTGACGTAAAGAGGCGGAGTTTGAGCCTCCTAGCCAACAGCTACAGTGTTCCTGCAGTCAGCTGTGCCTCTCATTGGATGACTCGTTATCTCAATATCTTTGAAATTGTCGCGTTAGAAAAAAATGATATGTTATATGAATTTATCTAGACAAAGTCTGTTTTGTTTTTTTTACCTGTCGTGGAGTGATACACAGTGCTGTTATGCTCAATACAAGCACTTATGGAATACCTCTGTCCAATCAAATTACCTAGTTGTATAAAAGCATTACTTTTACTCAAATCCTTTTAAATAACACTTCTAACACTTCTTCTTACACTTCTAATAAATCCACAGCTCGTATTCTCTGGAGCTGCATTACCGCAATGACTCCCGGCACGACCCTCACCCCAACCCTATCCCAGGATGCAACGGGTTAAACCCATGCCCTTTGTCCCTCTTTAATGAGCTGGTGCGGGATGTGTTGACTGAGGATTGGGAGGCTGAGTGCGGGTTTCGAAGGAGATGGTCTGCCACAGGTGAAGAATTGTATTGTTTTCTTTAGTTTCGATATCAATATGTATTTCTGCATCGCTGTGGTGTCAGTGTAAGGTGTTTATGTGTACTTACTTTCTGGGAGGGTGTGGAGATTCCCCACACAGACTGTCTGGTTTTAAAAATATCATAGCTTTTAGAAATCTTCCAAGTGTTCCACATTCACGTGTACCTAAACAGGATCGTTGTCCCCTGCAGGTGTTGTGACAGCTCTGGCAGTGGCTGTGGGTCTCCTGGCAGTGGCGCTGTTGTTCAGCATAGGAGTGGCAATACGCAGGAGGAGAGCACATTACTCCAGGGAGGTGTAATGCTGACCGCTGTCACGTGTGTCAAAATACAGAAAGTGATTTCTCAGCTGTAGAAACAGTTCTAATAATAATAAAGTGCCTTGTATTTTTATATTTCTGATCTTGTAAGGAGCTGATTTGAAGCTCTCATGTAACTGAGAGAATATACAGGAAGTAAATGAAGACAAAAGTATTTTAACATGGAAATAAAATGTGAGAAAATACACATTTTGTTGGGCAGGCAAGTCTACATTTTATTGAATTCACTCAAGACAGTGTGTGTTCTACATACTGACATTCACTGTTTGGTTCATATCATTTCACATTCTTTGCTGTTCGGTGTTCTCACTTCTTTTCGGGGTCTGTTGCAACTGTGAGAGAACAAGACAGATGACTGTAAGCCCAAATGTAATGACAGGTATCGTGTTATGACATATTAAGGTAACAGTAAGGCATATTTTTTATAACAATATAGATACAGTTCAGTATTTTGATATCTTAAACCACAACTTCAAAGGTAACCGCAAATTACTCCCTTCTCTCTCACCTGTCTGCCACCATGCTTACCTCTAATGTCCAGCTTGCACTCCACCTCATCCCGGCCCAGGTCGTTGACGGCCAGACAGGAGTATTTGCCTCCGTCAAAGGCGCTTGGCTTGCGAATGTTGAGGGTGAGCACTCCCTGGTTGTTCTGCATCAAGTATTTAGGATCCTCACCGATGATCATCCTGTTCTTCATCCAGGTAATCTTTGGCTATGAAGAGCCCAAAAAATGGAATGATAAATCTATTTCTGATATTAGATAAAGTAGGTTTGTTAACTACCATGCTGTACTGTAATGACCCCCACACAAGGCCGTTCATACAGCTAACTTCAGGAAAAGATTTCCCTATAACCAGAGGCGCTATCATCCTCCTCCAATGAATCACACTCCACAAGCTGCTTTCACATGCATGTTTACCCTGGGGAAGCCCTTGACGGCGCAGCTGATGGCCATGCTGTAACCAGCCACAACGGATCTGTCAACCAGGGGCTGAGTAAACTTGGGCATACAGGACACGTCCTGCTCCTTGTAGGGGTTTTTTTTGAGGTCCAGACCTACGGAGGCAGGGTGAGAGGGCAGAAAAAAATCAGTCAACCTCCCATAAATCAGAGCAGAAATATGGCACATTTCTAATGCTTGTATAAAATACACACACACACACACACACACACACACACACACACACACACACACACACACACACACACACACACACACACACACACACACACACACACACACACACACACAGAGTGCAAAAACTCAAAATCTTAGCAAGTGAAACTGTCTCATTTTTAGTTAAAATGTCTTATACAACTTGATTTAAGATAAATTTACTTAACAAGTAACATTTGAGCAAGATAGAGGGACTTGTTTTAAGACAATGCATCTTAAATATCTTGCTAAGTCAAACAATCTTGAAATTATCTTGTTTTGAGTTGTAATTTAGAAGAAACAAGGTTTGTTTTACATTTCATGCATTTTTCAAGCTGAGATCTTATTTGTAGAAGACGTATAATCTTGATTTAAGAAAAACCCTTTACTTGATTTAAGTAAATGCATTTAATTGGAGAATCTATCAGAAAACAGCTCCATTGAGAAGAAAGAAAGAAAGAAAGAAAGAAAGAAAGAAAGAAAGAAAGAAAGAAAGAAAGAAAGAAAAGTTGTTGTTTTAAGGGTGGGTTACAGTTTTCAAGCAGTTTCTTCTAAATAAGATACAAATATACATCCGCAAAATACATGCACACAATGAAACAACAACACAAACACAAACACAAACACACTCTGTCAGACCTGTCTTGGAGATGACGGCCGTGTTCTTGCTAGAGCGTGGCTCCTCGCTCAGGCCGCAGAGGTTCTCGCTGTAGACACGGAACATGTACTCGTTGCCCATGATCAGATCTGACACTGTGCAGTTTGTCCGTCTGTTGTGGTCATAAACAGTGAACCATTCCTGGAGAGAGACACACAAAAAGGTGATGTGATTAGATTAAAATCACAAAGGTTGCATAATGAGTATGTGGAATAAGACACAAGTGGGTATCTCAGTGCTTCAGTTTTGAAGCTGCAGGTTACTTTACGGTGGTTTTCAGGTAAAGTCACCTTAGTCTTCATGTCTGCCTTCTGGACTGTGTATCCAGAGATCTCACAGTTGCCGTCATCCTTGGGGGGCTGCCACTCCAGAGCTGCGTTGAAGCCCCAGACGTCTGTCACTTTCACATTCAAAGGAGGTCCAGGTTTATCTGAATGGATTAAATATGAATATCAGAAGAAGGGGTGTAAAGTAAGAAAGAACATAAGGGTCATATTGTTATAAGGTAGAGTTCTCAGGCGTCTGTACTTTAATGCACTGTGAGGGACTTGTAACTGATTTTGAAATAGTGTCACTCTTATACCGATGCCTCTTTGTGACCTACATAGTAAAATGAGAGTATCACAGACAAGACAAGTGTGGTTCTTTTTTTGAGTTTAAGCGCCTCTGTTCAGGTCTCATTTTCTGGCTGATTCTGGAGCAGGATATGCAAAGAGACACACGTTTTCTGTGCAGGTTTTGTGATAGACAGAGAAACTCTACAACCAGGGCTTTGCTAGGTAGAAGAACATAATGGCTACAAACAGGATGTCTGGTTTATGCTGGCGTGTGAAGAAGTTCTAACAGAGTTCAACCGTGTGCATGTTTATGCTATTCAGACATTCACTGGGACACAGGATGTGATGGGTAATGTGTAACCAGTGCGTCTGGTCACCTTTCGTAAGCTAACTAACAGCAATAAGTCAGAGTGCAGTTAATTTTATGTAGCTAAAAAATTGATATACTGCCTCGAATAAAGAGAGTAGTGCGAAAAAGAAGATCTGAATTGAGTTCATGTGTTTCCACAACAAATCAGGCTTTAGCAGGAGCCACATCTCTACAGTAGTTGGTAATGGTGCTCATGGGAATTGTGGTGCTCCTGGGAAACACTACCGTTTGAGTTCAAATGGGTCACCAGAATCAACCTAACATGAAAGTTGCCTATCACGCCTTTAACTGAAGTTTTTTTCTCTTTTTTCTTGAAAAAATATCTGCACTGTCTCTACTTGACATTCTCAAAACAGGCTCAATGTTTCAGCTTGAACCTCTTTTGACAGATTCCTCCAAAAATGTAGCATTTACAAAGGGAAGGGCCTGATTATAGTATCAGAAGCCATCACCATTCTATAAACAAATATGGATACCAAGTGTAGCAAATAATCTGCTCCTATTAGTTGTTTATCAAAAAATATCGCTGACTCAAAGTTAAACTGTCTCATTTTGTGCCCAATATAAACCCGACATGTGATCGCTGTAAACAATCCGAAGCCACTGATTTACACGTTTTGGGAATGTCCTGGGTTATCCAATTTTTGGCTGTTAATATTTGGTGTACTTTCCAAAACGACAGGTAGAGTTTTAGAACTGTCTGCTTTTTTAGGGCTATTTGGTGTGGTGACACAAAATCTAATTTTGAACAAGGACACACAGAGTTTTCTGTCTTTTGCCACACTTGTAGCCAGACGACCCATTTTGATTCGATAGAAAGACTGTAACCCTCCAACATTTAAACAGTGGATTAGAGACATTTTACATTTTGAAAAGCTGGAGAAGATAAGGTATCGTAGTGTCGGGGGATCGGCTAACACGTTTTTATTGATATAGCAGCCCTTTCTGAGTCATATTGATGTTTTAAGCTCTGATAATTTTGTGGATGAGTAACCTTTCATGTCAATGTAAGTGATAGGTAGCATATGAATCAAACTGGAAGGACCCTGGAGATGCCCCTTTGGCTCATGCTGCTGCTCCCCTCCTTTGCATGTTTCAGTGCTTGTTTATGCCCTAGATAATGGTGTACTGATTTAACCCATAACAATTTACTTTATTTATTTTATGTATTTATTTCAATGTATTTATTGTATTTCATATTATTTATTATATTGTTATTATAATTATTATTTTATTCATTTCTTATTCAATTTTTTTTTATTTCATTCTATTGTAATGTTTTGATATTGAGTTATATTCCCTCTAAATGTTACCATAGGGTGGTGGAGGATTCTATGAATTGGTATATGTCATCACTGTGAATTATTACTGTTGTACTGAAAAATTAATAAATAAACTTTGTTTAAATATATATACATATATATTGCTGATTGCTAGGCTATAGGCTTTCCTCAGATGGTAACCGGTGGGCACCAAGGCTGTTTTAGTTCAAACTAATCTGAGAGAAAGTATTATCTTCATTTTGAATGGGTGTACAATACACTCCAAACTTCAAGACTGTATCAACTTGATGGAGCAATGTTAAAGAGGAATGACCATTCCTTGGGGCAACTCTCATTGTTAATCAAACATGTCGCACATAATGACATAAATGACCTAAGTAGCTTATGAAGACAAAACAGAGAAGAAAGGAAAAGATTACATAGAGGAAGAGATGTCTATAGCAGGGATTCTTAAACTTTTTGGGGCTAAGGACCCCTTATAAGCGAGAACATTTGGAACTATTTGAATTGTAAAACTTATCAATCTTAATACTTCAGACCTGTTCCATAGTGATAAAAGGAAAACACTTCACCATCTGTGTTTTCTGGCGGATGTATTCCGCGCTCTTTCGCTGGAAAAAGTCTTTAGTTTTGTCCTTATATTCCGGGTGATCAAATGTCGCTTTAGCTTGGCCGGCTTCATTCGCTTCTTAATTTAGCTAGCTTGGGCTTAGCATCACTTGACGTTGTGAACTGATTTAGAAATGTCTCCATGCTAGCGAGCTAGTAAGCAAAGTTAAGTAGTAACAGGAACAGTTGTGACAGGAGTGATGTGTGAATGATTGATGTGAGTGTCACAATCATATCAGTTTCTATTGGCCCAAAGCTAACTAGGGTGGGAATAATGGGCACAATATGCTGGTTTCATTCGTGCAAATGGTCCTCATCTGTATATATGCTGTTTTTAATGACACAGCACAATCTTATAATTTATTAGAATTTTTTTATAATTATTTCATGGACCCCCACACTATGGCTTGCAGACCCCTAGGGGTCCTAGGACCCCAATTTGAGAACTACTGGTCTATGGTAATCGAGTTTGCATTTAGTGCAGCAGTCTTATAATTAGATGCAAGGTTCAACTTTGTATAGCTGTTAATGTTTATAAAGTGAGATTGTGCCACAGTCTATAGGGTTACATCAGGTAGAATCAGCACCTTTTCTTTTACCAGACTCTTTGTTTCACAAGTATCTGCTCTGCTACTTAAGTACAGAATGTGTGTAATCTCTGATCAGTTAATTTCAGAGGTTTAACTGTGAACTGAGCTGAACATTCTACACTTCAGAGATCCTGGCGAGTTTACCGATAATCCTGATGTTAATGGAAGCCCTGTCCTCCATGTTCTCAATCTTCAGCAGCAGCTCATACATTCCAGAGTGGTCTCTCTCAGCTTCGCGGATGAAGAGGATAGTGTCGACGTTTGAGTTACGGACGTTGACCATCTTGGGGTCGATGGGTTGACCGTCCTTGTACCATTCTGCAACAGGACGAGGCTTACCCTGTAGGCCACAAATGATGCATCAGTCAGGAAAAAAAAATCTGTAGGCAATAACTTTTGGAAAGATCTGACATTTACTATTTTAGGATGATTGATGGCACAAAATAAAAACCACTTTTGTTATAGGTGCTAGATGACAACTTACAATGTGACAGCTGACAAAACACAGCACACACTAAGTATGTTAGTGGCTTCTGATTATAAAAAGTTTCTCACTAACTGAACATGAGTCTTAAAAAGGGCACTCCTCCAAGGAATAATAATGTAAGAGAAACAAAATGTAGTTTCTTCTTAAAGGAATCCTCCATCGAATACACTTTCAAACTTACGATGAGTATGAAAAAGAAATTACACATCTTTAAAGAAAATTCTGAAATATCATCTTATTTCACTCAAGGCAGCTCCCTCTAGAGCTGCAAAAAGGCTTAATACAAGTTTTCACATATGCAGAAGTACACCCTAAAATCTTTAAACACACTCAGATGTGTATAATTAGTGGAGTTCCCCCTTATTAAAAATATAACACCTACATCTGTTTTATCACCCCCGAATCCCAAAATGTTCTTCACAGTCTGTAAAGCGGTTCAAAAATAACCTTACATTTTCTTAGGTCTCTTCAAATCGATGTAGGCATGGCTGCATGTGGACCTTGTTTTCCCTCTGAAGTTTCCCACTGATGTTTATTTGCTACAGTTTATATTGTAATACAAGTCAACACCGGATCTCATGCGGAACACAGAAGAGATTGTTCCTAACCTGGAAGGGGATGACCAGGTTAATCTTCTCTCCTACTTTCCTGATGTACTTTGTTCTCAGCTCACGAGGGAGGCGGATCTTGGGATGCTCTGAAGCGGGCAAACAAATCTTATCAAAATACAATGCATCATGCGGCAATAGAACTGAGCATCCATTTTTTTAAACCATAACATGAAGATGAATAACTATGTCAGCTCAAAATGCCAATATGGTGTATTGTCCACAAATATGTTTACAGGTCCAGTTGTGTATTCATGTCTGATCGTGAGTGACTCACCCGTGATCTCCCTGATGGTGACAGGCTGAGCCATTATCGCAGGAGGACTGCGTCCAGCGCAATTTACTGCCACCACCCTAAAGTTGATCTTCTCTCCCACTGGCAGGCCGCGCACCACATATCCTTGCCTCTCACACAGCTCCTGGTTCGCCGCCACCCACTCAGTGTCTGCGATAAAAGAGAATTACATGCTGTAAATCATAGCGAGTAGGATTTCAATTAGTTGTTATGTTTCTAAACTTTTATTACACATATTCATTGTGATTGTAAATTATCTGTTTCATACACTAATTCTCTTATTAAGTTTATGACTGAGGCAGCCATTTTTTTGAACCAATTAACTCCAGCTGTTAAATAAATGTCTTAAAGCTGTAATTTGAAATGAGAATGTTGTTAAATCGTCCATGAATGTTGGAATTATTATTTTCTTATCACCTCCTTCCTTGCAGTATTCAATAACGTAGCCGTCCAGGCCTCCAGCTCCGATCTTCTCTGGAGCAAGCCACTTCAGGCTGCATGAGCTGTCTGTCACATCGTGCACCGACAAACGTGTTGGCTCGCTCGTTGGGGCTGAGGGTGACAGAAAGAGACACTCAAGAGAACCGCTGGGTGACTCAAGATGGGTGATGCACAGAGTGTGGAAGAAAGATGGAATAAAGCTGGCTATGATACAAACCAATGGGCATGAAAGGCTTGGACGTTTCACTTGGCTGAGACATGCCGATGCTGTTGATGGCGAACACCCTCATCTCATACAGGACACCTTCAATCATCCTCTTAGCCTCATATGTAGAAGACTCATAAACGTCAAAGTTGAGTTTTGTCCATCTGGAGGAGCCTTTCTTCTTCCTCTCCATGAGGTAACCTGAGGGAGAAGAGTGACAGATTCTAAATTAAAGTAATACCCCACATGTCAAGGCCATTAAAAATGAAAAGGTTGAGTCAAAATCCATCCATTACCTTTGAGTGGTGCGCCGCCATCAAACTTAGGAGGCTCCCAGACGATGGTGGCACAGTCCTCTCCAACTGCTGTGCATTTGACTTGCTCAGGAGGGTCAGGCACGTCTAAAAAAAAGATCACAACGTACATTAGAGAGGTTTGTAATACTCTGAACAGAAATACCTGCTTACTAGTCACATACCCACGATCTTGATAAACAGCACAGCCTTGTCCTCTCCTGCAGGATTGGTGACAACAATAGTGTAGTTGCCCTCATCGTCCCTTTCTGCCCCCTCAATGACAAAGCAGCTGAGGTCTTTCCTGGACTCCACTCTGACACGTCCCTCAGTTTCTGTGACCGCCTAAGAAACAGGAAAATTACAGCTCTAAGAATCAAGAAGGGTCACCATAAGGTGGTATTTTTAAAATTGCTACAACATATCTTATGAGCTACAGATGCAGTCAACAGTGTCCTTTCAAGGAAACAAAATCTGGTTGGCTAAACCTTTAAAATATATGTATATGTGTGTGGATCACAAAGATACAACATTTTCTGTTGTATTATGCACATATTCAGCATATTTAGGTATTATTAGCTCTCTAAATGGTAGTTATCAGTTGTTATGAGAATCATGGAGGAGAGCTAGCATTGCCCTATTCTAGCTCCAGATCAGCTTTGGTGAAATCATCCATATTAACTAATGCTTAATGGTGAACTTGACAACTTGCCCTATTAAATATTAAACCTTTACCCAATTTATCAGCTAATTTAACTCTAGACAGAAATTAGGTTATATTTACAGCTAGCTAACTCTTGAGGTACCAACTCATCAAAGCTAATTTGTAGCTAACATAACTGCTCACTGTTAGCTTACTAACTTTCCTACTTGCTAAGAACTTACACCTTTCATATTACATCAAGAACATACAATCAAGTGGAAAGTAAGCCAGGTGCTACACTTTTTTGTCTGCTTTGTTAGTCATCTGTAGTCTCTGAATTTATCTTTTTTTTTTTTTTAAGTTATATTTTTGGGCCTTTTGCCTTTATTTGATAGGAAAGCTGAAGAGAGACAGGAAATGTGGGGAGCGGAGAGTGGGGGAAGACATGCTGGGAGTCGAACAGGCGACCTCTGCGATGAGGACTGTAGCCTCTATACATGAGGTGCTTAGACCGCTAGGCCACCTGCGTCCCAACTTTGAATTTATTTTTGACTGTTTTGGGCTGGCTAATTTCAGGTAGCTTAAACAAAGGTGTGACAAAGGAGTAGGGCTACATATATTTTATAAATGTAATCATTTTTATTAATAGAGTCTTTATAGAAAGTGTGATGTTATGCTGCCTCTTTATATGCCTATATTTTCTTTTCTTACATTTAGAATAATCTTAACGCTAGTTGTTGACATGGGGCAGCTCATGGGTTGTCAACAAGCGGCAACCTCTGGTCTAAAAATATGAGTGCAGAATCAATGCAGAAGTGCTAAAAACTGCAATTCATAGAGGATCCGCTTGAGGCTGGCTCTGGAAGTACCGGAAGTCACATACACATGAATGGGTAAAAGCCGATGTTTACAGCAGAAATAAACATGTTTACAGCCTGGTACAAAAGACAAGTGTAGTCTGGATAGCTCATTTCTCGATGTGCTCTCATTGTGAGGGGGGTGAATTTTTTTCTAATGTGGCAATTTCGAAGATAGTGAGATTATGAGTCTTCCAATGAGAGGCACAGCTGCCTGCGGTAACACTGTAGCTGTTGGCTAGGAGGCTCAAACTCCGCCTCTTTGCGTCACAGTCGCTCGACAGCAGCAATACAGCGCTTCAGAAAGAGATGGGTGACGTCACTGATACTACATCCATATTTTATACAGTCTATGGTTATCAAATGTGCTTGAACTGAAAATATAGCTTTATTTCCCATGGCATTTTAACTATGTATTGCTGTGTAGCTGCAAATGAATCTAAGGTTTATGAGAGTACACGCTATTGTGACAACAACTTTCCATCCTGATCATGGTGTCAGAGGAGAACAGTCACCATTGTTAAAATCAAGATTTAGATCTTAATCTTCAACTCTTGTTCTAAACAACAAGGTTTGCAGCAAGTCAGATGTGCAACTTAAGTTCTTTAGTGATGTGACACTGTGGCAAAATAAGAAGCACATTTGGTTTCTCTTTGCTTTACCCCTTTTTCTCCTTTATATTCGATACCAGCTTGGACAAATCTGAACCTAACCACATTTTTCAAAGCAAGGCACCATTTGAATAAATCCCTGTTAAATAAAAAGATGGAGTAGAGATGGTAATTACGCAATTCAAATAGAAAACAAAACAAAAAGCTATACTGTGACAGGTTTACAGGATGGTCTGTTGACTTTTGAAGATCATGAACCATGGATATGTTTTGAACAATGTCCTCATTTAATGTTTGGTTGGCTGCTATCTATGGTTACTATTTGATTATGTATGGTGACCCTTACCTTATCTCCCTTTGACCAAACCACAGTGGGGGCTGGCTCTCCTGTGATCTCCACATCCAGGCGCAGCTTGTTGCCAGCCACCACAATAATGGTGTTTTGGGACACCATGTTTCCAGAGGTGTCCAAGTGGATCTTTGGGGGATCTGGTAAATATTGGACATACAAGGTGAGAGATAGAGCGTGAAAAGGTTGGTTTCTGGATGTGAAATATATAAAAGATGTATTAATTATTTGTAAAGTGAGCTGATTTGTTGCTACCCACCTTGTCTCGGCACATAGTCGATCTTGATTTCTGTTTTGGGACACAAAAGAGAGTTGACAATGATACACAGGCTGCTCATGATTAATACATGAATGATGGCATCCTTGTAATCATTCTGTCTTTCTCACCCAAGAAGTTGAGTTTGGCAGAAAGTGACAGAGCGTATCCGTCAGGAACAAACGTGTAGTCTCCAGCATCCTCCGGCTTCACATCATTAATAGTTAGCTTATGGATCCTGAAATAAGCAGAAGAGAGGATATGATGCCGGGAAAACATCTGACTCATGAATTAAAAATAATGACTTACAGAGTGTGTTCTATCCTCAGTAATGACAAATATCCTACAAACATATTTGGAACTCATTCATAAATTCTTGTACCTCCCGATGTGAGTCATTTTGATACGATCGCTTGCCAGGACCTCCACTCCATCTTTGAACCACTTTCCTGTCACCTTGTCATCAGACACCTCACACTTGAACACGGCCTGATCTGTGGCCCTGACAGTCAGATCAGCAATGTCCTGCAGCACCTCCAGTTGTTTTTCTGAGAGAGACGTTAGACACCACGTTAGTGTGTGTGAAGGTGAAGGGAGAGAAAAAGAGATATCCAGTCGAATGACAGGAACCCAAACTAAATGTAGTTACAGCATGTATAATTACTGTTAAGGAATCTTTAGAAAAATAAGTATTTTTTTTACATCTCACAAACTAACAGTACATAAATAAACAGAATTAATTATACGTTTTTAAGTTTCCAGCACTAATTAACTCAAACTCAGATAAAACAGAACTATTTCAAGTGTTACCTTCCACTTCAAGCTCTCCTTTGGTATGCCCCCCGTTTGTCCAAGCATGGTACATTCCAATGTCATCCAGCATAGCCTCGGGGATAATGAGCATGTGCTTCTTTCCATCTTTCTTGAATCGATACCTTGAGTCTTTCTCTTTGTGAAGCTCAGTTTCTTCAAAGAACCTTGTTAAAAAAATGAAAAAACAACTTTCTTTGAATCATGTCACCACTGAGCAGTCAATCCAAGATATTTAACTTGGCATTTTCAAAGTTGGACACTTTTCATCTACTTTACATTCATCAATATTAAATTGTACAAAGTAACATTAGCTCCTCTGCACTATATAAATATATATATTAAATGTAATCACAAATACACACACCTTTTGAGATCTTACATATCCATAGCAACTTCCTATCACTCATTTTGCATTTTGCATTTCATTGATCATTTTCAACTACGGAGGCCCTAAGGGCTCAATTGACTTAAATTTAAGAAAATGAATAGCAACAGACTAGCAAAATTTAGAAAATATGTTATGTTCATCACAATTCTGGCTGAATAAATGACTATCTGATTTTTAGGTGAAAGGGTAAACATTTACTTTTGACAATATGAGCGTACTGAATCTAGCTGAGGCCCAGGGGCGATTCTTGGATCGGATATTTAGAGGTACTGAGCTGGGGAAGATAAATTTCACTGTTTTGTACATTTTAATGCAATTTAATTCCCACATTTGTGAAAGAAAGGTATAACACTTTTTGGGAAAGTCTGTGACTAAACCATCAACTCTGATAAAGATTATTTAAATGCTGAGCCACAGCAAAAGAGAAATGGATTGGAATCATAAAAGAAACATATGGTAACACTAATTTCTGGGGAAAGACAACTCATTTTGATACAGAAGCTCCTCAACATATACATAAACAGTATGTATGTTTATGGAGTAAACCAGCCCCCTATAGTGAGTACCAAAAATACCCAAAATTGACACTGAAGTTATTTTTTGGACTTTCATTTGAAATGCAATGCACAACATGTAAAACGCGGTGGAGCTGCTGTATTTTTGTTGTTAAAATATTACGTTTCAACCAAGTACTGCATGGTTTTGAAACTTTTCCAGCTTGTTAAAAAGGACATACAGTAAAAAAAAAAAATCTCTCAAATTTTAGGGGTGCTGTGATTCAATTTAGAGGGGCTTCAGCACCCCCTAAAAATGGGCTAGAAACGCCTATTGATGAGGCCTATCTGGAAGGCTTTGAAGCTAGTACTATAAAATATCTATTGCTTACAAACATTATATCTGTTACTTCATAGCCACTAGAAATCATATTTTACATACAGTTTGGAAATAACATGCTAGCTGCAAATATTTGTGGCACAGTGCTGTTTTAGAACTACTTTGTGTGATGTTTTAACCTGCTTAGGGTACTTGGAGAATTCAGTGGCCAGGGCGACCCTCTTTGAAGTGAACATGTTTGCAGTCTCAGAGATGGGGGCCACTCTGGTTACACGAGTACAGTAACACGGTGGTTCTCTTGTCAGGTTTGGCCCTGCTTAACCCGCCAGAGTACATGAGAGTTGAGAGATGACTGATGCCTCCTGTTTCATATCTTATTACATTACATCTCATGTAAAATAATGTAAGCCCGGCCGGGAGCTGCTGTTAACTTCTGTTACATGCTATGTTACAAGGTTGCTGAGTCCCGACCATAGACTGTATATAAAAGGTCACGACTCATGATTTGCTTGCTAGCACCCTCTGCTTGACATCCCAGCTAGCTAGCGTTATCATGCACCTTTGTGTCAATCCCATTATAATCCTGCCCTCTTAATTGGCTGTGGTAAATGGTTGTTTAACATAATTTGGTGGTATGTGGCTATGACTATTTTTCTTATTGTAGTGTATGTTATGTTATATTTGGGAGGATCTTTTTTTTTTTTTTAACTGTGCCTGGATTCTGGTTGCACAGAATTTTTGTATTACCCTTTGAGTCAGTGTTGCTACAAAGGCTAACTGATTCATTTATAAGCTCTTTTAGCTTTTACCACACTGAGAAAAAAAACTCCTATCATATCATCAATATTAGATAAAAATCAATAACCAAGTAGTTTCATGCCTTTTTGAAGACATGACAATAGACGTTTACAGGATAAGGCACACAAATAGTAGAATTAATCACAATTCTTCTTTACCCTTGCAGGGAAATAAAGTGGATAGGTTTGATCAGAGCTAGATTGATCCTATGTTGCTAAACTACTGATATACTTACCACATGACGTGGGCGCCCTCCTCCGACACCTCAATCTCAAACTCCACTCTCTCTCCAACCACCACGTGATAGTCATCCATCAGTTTGGTGATGGTGATAGGGGGTTCTGGACAGAGCAGAATCCAGTAGTGTTAATGCTGTTAGGGCTTAAAAATTCCAATCAATCATGATGCATTATGTGATAAACCATCCAAATAAAGATGATGCACCTTTGACAAACACCTCTGTGAAACACTTGTCATCGCCAACCACACACTCATACGCAGCATCATCAGCCAGGGATGTCTTGTTGATGGTGAGCGTTCTGATATTCCCGTCAGACTCCATGAGATACCTTTAAAAGTGACAGATTAAAGAGACAGATTATGGGTCAAACAGAGTGCAGAAGTGTTATTAATATTAAGCTGTTGACATTTATTTGCGGGAAAATCAAAACAAAAAACAAAAAAATTGTCTTTTATGGATAATTTTACTAATATTATTTGATTTAATTAAATAATTTCTAGGAAAAGTCTGGATTTTTGTTCCAAAGCCCCAGATTATAGTTTTCAATTTTTGTCTGGGCTACAGATCCCCCCCCCCCCCCCCCCCCCCCCCACCCCTCATTCAGACTTAGAAATGTGTGTTACTTTCTCCTGTAGGGGAGGGGGGGTCTGCATTGGTTTACATGACGCCTGAGATGTCCTGGCAGGTCGACTTGCCTCACCCTCTGGGAGGCTCCTTATGACGGGCCCAAAATAAAACGTGTTGATGGCAGCATCGTTTCAGTGTATGAGTTTGTGGCTCAGATAATTTTAGAGGGATATTTTTAAAACACTCCCCATTAAGTCCATCTACACTTGATGGGAAGGCCCAAGACTACTTACTAATTAGGCTAATGTCTTGAATGGGGCTAATGGTGAAAAAATAGACCCCAAGTGAATACTTTTTGTGTGTGTGTGTGTGTGCGTGTGTGTGATTGTGCGTGAGTGCTTTTGCATTTGAAGCATGTACTTGGCTGAGGGCTTGATCTCCTGGCCGTTCTTCAACCATTTGACCTGGACGTCAGGATCAACCACCTCACACCTCAGGACAATCCTCTTCCCCTTCTCCACAGAGTAGCAGGATTCAAGTCTCTTCAAAAAAGCTGTGTAGAGGGGAAAATAAGAATGAAAACTAATCATCTGTTTTCTGTGTCTGGTTTCATGTTGAACGTCTTCTCGGTTTACCCCCCTGCCCATTGCTGTCATTCCGTTCTCCACGTCCCTGTGAGGTAAGATCTCACCTCCTGATACCTTTGCTACATGCTTCACATTCCCCCTACTTCTTCCCCTTTCCTTTACATCTCGTCTGACCCGACTTACCCTCGCTGATCTTGGGCTCAACAACCTTCATCTTCTTCAAACGTTTTAGCATGCCCCTCAGGTCGGTGATGCCATACTCAAAGGCAATTTTCTCATATTCGCTGGGATGGGCATTCTTGAGCAATTCCCACACGTCAATTTCCGGTTCCTGTTTTACAGGTTTCTTCTTCCTGTCAGACAGCGAAAAGGATTTGTGGTCAAATGGAATAGGAGAAACATAAAGGGAGGGTTATTCTTAACTGCTCAACTTTGCAAATAAAATTATCAAGTTTCTCACTTCTTGGTGGCTTTAAGCAGAGCACTGAAATCCAGATCTCCGTCGTCCTCTCCACCATCCCTGTGTGTATGGAAACAGATATACAGTATACTGTGTGCTGAAATCAAGAGCGGGCATATCTTCTGGCATTGCATAACATTAAATGTACTGTACCCTCACATACCACCTGGCTGATTAAAGATAGTCTACATATGCATATGCCCTCTGGTAGGTTAGCGCATAGGCTCCTGAGATTGCCTGACACTTACGCTCTCTTGAAGGCAGACAAAATATCCCCCTGACTCTCCTGCTGCGCAGCTGTAATGGGATAAGTTGCAGAGGACGCACATTAGAGCTGGATCAAATCAGAATCAGTGCTTATGGCATCTGTAGTAGTCTCAGCAGACCAGATTCCATTTTCACTCACCCTCAACAGTGATCTCAAAGGTGGAGCTGTCACACTTGTCTTTCGCTGACACCTCACACCTGTAGCCACCAGCATCTCCGGGGACCACTTTGATGATGTTCATTTCATAAGTATAGATCTGTGGGAAGAAAATTTGAGTTATTACTTCTTGGTTATTTCAGTAATTTGATGAAGAAATATAGCAGCGAACATTCAAAGAGAAAGGAGCTGGACACAAAAAGCATTGAATTCATTACTCTTGATAATCATCCTTTCAGTGTGGTGGAAGACATGGATGTCCGCAGGCTAATGATGTAACTGGATTGATATTGTAATCGGCCAAAATGAGGTTGAAAATATTGGCACATCGGATATTGGCAACTACAATAGTGCTGAAAACTATGGGTAAAAATTGTAGCATTATCCACTTATTATATACACACACCTTGGTGTTTCTGTCATAAGTTTCTTTGAACTGCATGTGTTTTCCAGCCTTGCTGCCCAAGTCCATCCACTTGCCCTTCAACCATTTCATGGTGGGTTTTCTGGTCAGGGTGGTTGAGTCAACCCTGGCGACAAAAGTGATATCCATTCCTGCCAATGACAAACAACAATTAGAACATTAAACATGATGTTATTAAGTTACACATTATGAATCACTATGGTTTCTGCACTGTAAACCCGGACAAGTTGAAATTACTCAAAATGTTTGTCGTAACTGATTACGTAAGAGTTTTTAAGTAGCGGAAATACAATTTTTGAGTATAACTGAAATTATAAAATACGGTTTCACTTTACTCAATTGTTTTCTTTCTTTTTTTTTTTTCTTCCAAGTTTTCCCAACTCAGATTTATTATTTAAATTGTTTTATATTTTGTATTCATACATACTAGATGAACTGAGTACATGTCATGGTTTGGTTAGTTTAGTTTTTTTCCTTGTATTTCATGCCTTGGTTCCTCCCCATGTTTATTCTGTATTAGTTATCCTTTGTCTCCCTTGAGTGTCTCTTAGTCTAGTCTTGTGTTTACTGTTTTATTTTGTTGTGTGTTGATTACTCCGTATATTTAGTTCCTCTGTTTCCCCTGTCCCTTGTTGGATCATTGTTCGTCTTCCCTGTACCAGTACACCAGTTTGGCATTGTCTTTCCTCGTTACTTGCTGCTTCGCAAAGCGTTGTGGTTTTTCAAATGTGTGAAGACTTAAGTGGTGACGCTGATGATGTCATACGGAGCATCCCTCTGTAGACTCAAAAGTTGTCATTTGGACATGGATATTAACTCAATAAAATTGATCCAAATATAATTAAAACAACATTAATCATTCAGATAACTCAATAATTCATTGTTTGTTCAACTAAATAGCTAGTTTTGAGTGCTGTATCTTTAATGGCTATGAGTTAGAAGTACTGTTCGGGTTTACAGTGTGTATTGACATCCATCAATTTGCATTTCTGACCTGCAACAGCGACCACATTTTCTGCGGGCTTCTCAACAAAGAGTCCAGTGAGCTCGGAGGACCCAGCATCTGAAAAGAAGGAATAAAAACGGATTCCCACCTCCAATCATGACAGGGTTATTAAAACAAGCACCTACATAAGTCTTTGACACTGACACTGGTAGCAACCACAGGGAGCAACAAACAAAAGTGCAAGGAACATGGTGAGATGCGGTGACATTTCTCAAACAAGGGCTTCTTTAAAATACATCTGCAAACAGCCTGTGTGAATACAGTGTCTAATCATGTTTGGAAAAGTAAATAATTTACCAGCAGCACTTCGAGAAAGAGTAAGAGACAGTGAAAATATTCTGTAAGAAACACACAGTCATAAAAATCCATTTTATAAACAAATCACTATCTGTAAATGATCATTACCAAATGTTATATCAAAAAATATCAAGATGAAAAGAAACCAGTTAAAAAAACTCAGCTATGTGTAAAGTCTTAAATCATATTCATTTCCTAAACTTTGTCAGATATTACCCTTAAAGAGAGAAATTTATGAAACTCTCAAAACTGGAAAGAAAAAATTGAAGTTGTGATTTGTCAAAGGTTAAAGATCCCATAAAACAGCTAGCAGATTCTGCATACTCCAAGTACCCGTTGGAAAGGATCATGTATGAATGTTGATGTTGTCATGTACAGTAGCTGAGAAAAAAGCAGCTTGACCTAGTTTGTAGGTCCTGTGCATCGAGGGGGAGAGACATAACACGACAGAAAGCTTTCCAGAGTAGGGAAAGTTTCTCATAGAATTAAAAAGAAGCCTTTTTTTAAGTGAGGCCATATGGGCGATAAACAATTAATTAAATATGGGTGAAAATAACGGATTGTACATATACTGTAATTTAAAAAAATGCATTAATGTGGACATGTATGAGTTGCAATGCTGTTATTTATAGACCTTAAATTTGAAAGAAATGCTCCTTCTCTCCTCAGGTTTGATTATGAGCTTTCTTTCTTTCTGTATCTACAACAAGGGAGTCTGTTGCATTGAATATGTATAATACCTCTCAAATAACCAAACAGAAAGTCATCTGACCAATAAAACACTCCATACTCTCAGCTCAAAACACAGTCAAGGACAAGAGAGCGATATGGCGGATTCATGTAGCCATGCAAGCAAAATCACCAAGGATACATAATCACTCAACAAAGTATCATTAGCAATCACAAGGTCCAGAATGTGGTAATGAGCTCTGACGGTGCTAAGTATAAAACTTCTTGCATGTGCACCTGTTGACCTCCACACATCAGCACTTTCTTCCCGTATCAAAGACTTCACATTCAAAGTGCAAAAAAAGTAAACAACACATACCTGATATCAACATCTTAACAGAAAGCACATTATGATGCAAGTTCTTTCCATACAAAATATCTTTCATCAACAAAACAGGATGCATTCATTTTCAATTATTAACATCACATTAGCATGCTGTAAATAGACACAGTCATACTCTGTGTCCTCAGTTTCCCTTACCCTCTACAACAGGATTTTCCTTGGCTAGGAAAAGCAAAATATCTGGTTTAACATATGGAAGTATAACTATCTGCTGTTATACTGTACCATAAGTCAGTGTAAACTCGTGGGGTAAAACACAGCAGCAGGAAGTACAGAATGATTATTCTGTAAAGTTATTACATTAATACAGCACACCATAAAATGCAATCAAAACAGGGTTTTACATGTGGAAGTAAGATCATGACTGTTATCAGTCAAAACTGAAAGTAATCAAGTGTGTTGATTAGCACACTTTGAGTCACCAAACTAAGGAGGGATTGAAATTATCTTGATTACTTATTTTGGACTGATTTTGCGATTAGAGTAAAGGACTCATTACTCTACCCCATCCTGAGCAGGTAAACCTCAGGGCCTCACAGTCTATTAAAGTGTGACTTTAAACACATTTTTTGAACTATTTTTTGTTTTGAGTGTTGATTTTGGCAGAAACTTCCTGGTAACATTTATTAGCAATGCTGGTGCAAGTGCCCCAAAACAGCGTGCAGTTGGCCAAGTGAAGATAATCCCCCCACATACACTGTATACCCCCCCGGGTATAGCTTTAAACAGCCCTGGTAAGCTCTTCCCACACAGATATTCCACTAATAGACACACTGATGGCAAAATCACTGTGGTGCAATTCCCACTCTAAAGTCAGAGGCTGGGGATCAAACAAAGACAGATGAAAAAAATCAAGACTTAAAACAATGGCTGCTGTATATAAAGTAAAAATGACCTCCCTAACATATGATTCTGCATAGTACCTTACATTCACAACCTCTCCTCAACAACCAGGATACAATGTCTGCATGTTCTTACACTTTCTGCCCACCCTTACATTTTTCTCAAGTTCACGGAGTTAGCCATTAGTCATTTTAAATTATGTCAGGCTTTGTTTTCTGTACTCTTTCTCCTCCTTGTGCCTCAAACCTCTTTCCTCTCCAGTGCTGCTGATAGAAAAAATATGGTCTCATAAAACTAAGCTTAGCCTTTCTATAAACCTGTTCCCATGGCTAAAATGGGATATGTATCGCCTGTAATCTGAACTAAGATGAATCCTGACCAAAGAAAAGTTTATCTCCTCGGGTTTCCCTCTGAACTTTAGTCAGCTGCTCTTGTTGGATTAGCATAGCTTGCTATCCGTACTACCAGCCAACTATGGCTGGTTTGAATCTCTTCACAGTGTAGATAGAGTATTTTGACTCCAGTGAGAAAGAGTTCCCCCTGTAGGGAACACACGTATGACAGTAATTCCCTCAGCCTATATTCAACCAGCGACCTTTTTCCTCTGATGTCAAACTCAGGATGGAAGGTCTAATCTTTTTGTATGGATGTGCCGCTGTGCTTTAACTTTGTAAATCCTACACAGGTTGTGAATCTTACAAATCATTGTATTTTCCCCAGTTTCTGATTAACCATCAACTAAAAAGATATTAGCATATTAGGTCATATTAAACTCTACGTAGCTAATTTCTCTATCGGCACACACTGTACGGGGGTGAATTTTTACAGTCCATTCTTGTAACACTATCAAATGGTTTTGATAGCTAGGAAGTGGTGGATGCTAACCTAAGCTGATGTCTAACTATGTCTTATGAGTTAATAAGTCTATGTCAGCAAGACTTCAGAGAAAAGTGGCTGTGAATGTGGCAAATTGTGAAGAGTTTGACTTTTTATGCCCTTTCTCCTCTTTGTTTCATGCTCCACACTTCCCTAGTCATGCTCCGCCACTGTGCTTGTATCTTTCCACAATATGTGACAGACCTCGCGCTGACCTCCAACTGGGACATCTGCCCATCATTTAGGGACATTCTCGAAATGCAGCAGAGATGATTTAATGTGCACTCATAAATGGTAGAGAGAGATAAATGGACAGGAGGAAGCACTAATATAGGACCAGTTTCACAGGACCCGTTCCATTAGGAATTTATGGAGATGACATATAACTAAACTTAACATTTAATAAGCTCACCCTAGATGCTTGACCCAGCTTTGCTGAGCAGGACATATTTCAGGGCAAACCCAAGATAGCAACCTTATTGTGAGAACACAAAGCTGTCATGTCACCTATGGAGGGTTCCTTTGCTGAACATTTCTCCTGGTCAAAAAACTTGGCCAAAAGCAGCCATGATGGACAATTTGGCCATCCTACTTGCTTCCTGGTTATGCAGTGCAGACTTCTCAGCAAAGCTCTCAGAATCTTTAGCAGATTATGGCCTAGACAGGTCCCACTATAGTTAAACCTCACCCAAGTGTCCATGAGGGAAAAGAAAAATAATGTTAATGTCAGAGTCCACCCTTAGGCACACCAGGTACAGGACAATTCACTCACAGAACATTTCAAGGGCACCGCAGGCATTAGCTGCCTTTAGCTCCCTGAAGTCTTGGCACTTCCATAACCCTTCTCCATCCAATCTACTCCTAATCAGTCCAGACAGAGTGGATGTCCAATGTATCGCTCTGGGAGCTGTGCCCTTGAAAGACCATGGCAGACAGGGGCACCCTTTGCATTGTGAGTCATGGCTCTTGAATTCCCTTGTTAAACTTTGAGTTGTGGTGCATTACCAACATTTTTCAGAAGGATGATTTATGAATCACACTGTATGGCTGGGAATTACAACTGCAGTTTAGTCTGTCGATAACCTACAGCTCTTTATGCATGGGATAAAGACTAAGACATGACGCAGTATTCAGAATTTGCACAGTTTGATGTGCTGACCATGATATCTTGGATGACATCACTGCTTGAGCTGTCCTTGCAGTTTCCTGCTTGGCTGGGGCGTAATGTTAAGGAACAACAATACAAGTGTCAACAGATCAGAGGACACTTGATATGTTAGCAGCCACAGATGCCATTGTTCTTTGATGACTGTTTCTCATGAACCACAGCTGTGTTTCTACTCTCATTGTTCAAATTGCCAAGGGGACAAAGGCAGCAGAGAGTTGATATCATAGGTCACAGATGGAATGGGCAACAATTCTCATATGGGGAAATTAATTTGCTGACAAGACATAACTAGCAACATTTTTTAAGCTACTTTCCCTGCAGTAGCAATCCTAAACTAAAAATAAAATCACTTTGTCTTGGCCCCAAACAAAGATTTTAACCATAATTTTCATCGATCTCAAAGATATTAGATCTGTTCCAATGCTGGTTTCAGATTCTAATACTGAGTAAAATGCAAAACAGGGTATTGGCAAGTACACCAGGCAATGCATCATGATAATGTTACCAAGAAGCCCCAAAAATAATGTCTTCAGGATAATTAGTGTGTGAAAATAACATCCAAGAATAATGTGGTGTGTGAAAAGTGTAATCTAAGTCTTGTAAAATGTCAGCATTTAACTTTTTCCTCCAATGTTAAGATTGTCTTGCACACGGTTATTGGAGGGATTGTCAAGATTGATGAATACTTAAGATATCAGAATAGGAATTGAAATAGTATCCAGAATAAAGATTTTTAATTAATTAGCTTCAGTCCAAGATGACGAATTGAAGATAATTTCAAATATTAAGAAAGAGGTCTATTACACTCTATATATATTATGTGACATCTAGTCCAGCACATAATACCAACACTCATGTTATACTTTTGGAGGGGCAAAAGTAAATGATTATCGGACACATGAATGTTGCTCTTTTCCTTACCATACTCATCAACTTCTAACTCATCTGCAGACAAGGAAGCAAACTTAACTGAAAAAAGCAGCTTTGAAGTAATATTTTGTTTTTGCACAAGAGACAACGTATACAGTTGCAGCAAAACCAATGAACATGAAACAGAAGCACCATGCAACATCACAGTTCATAAACATACATTTCATCTTGCACACACAAGTGGAAGTGTTATGACATGTCTTATGTTACAGCATGCCAAAGTTTGATAAATATAAAGAAAAAATACCAGAAGTAAAAATACACACCACAACATATATATATATAAACACCACAACATATGGATAAAAAACACTGCTTAAAATAATGCTTACATTTGAAAATATAGCAGCAACTACAAAACTGACCATTTTGCACCTACTCTAAATCACCTGAAAATTACATACATGAGGATACTTCTGTGCCTTTATAAAGCAATCAGAGAATGTTCAAGAGTAACTTTATACAATCTTGACAAATACATATGAGAGCAAAACTATCTATGTAAAACTAAATTCAACAGTAAAATATACAAAATATAACAGAAATGAATGAAAGCCAGACAGAACATGGTTCTTGTTTTACAAATTTAGCATTTTAATCCGAACGTTTTGTTAAGAAGGTCCACAGTTTAGTGGCAAATCCAAAAGTTTGGCTTTTGATTTGAAAGTGTTGTAATTGGTGCAATGGATGTTTAGTGTCACTGAGATATGGCCAACAGAGACTTGTTCATATTTCCAGCATTGGCTCTACTCACATTCAGCTCAACATCTAGATTTAAAAGTAGATTTTTTTTGTATTTGCAAAGACAAAATCTGATTTGCATTAATTCCTTTTTATTTACAGATATATTTAACTTTAACATTTATACATTCGAAAATAACAAAAGTTAGTTATCTGAAAAAATACTTCAGATTTCTGTATAAATATTTGCTCTGAAAACAACATTTTGATTGCAGACACAGAGGTAGACTGTAATTTCATGCATATATTCAATGAAACATGTATATTGTTGTCCTATGCAAAAAAAAAAAGCAACATAACTTGATAATCATTGCAAATATTATCCACAGGGGCGGAACCAGGAGGTCAGGGGTGGCCATTGCCCCCTTGAAATCTGATGGGCCACCCTATTAGCTTCCCTTAAAATTCTTAACTCTGATTTGCTTATTACCTTGTAAAAGGAAGGACTCATGTTAAAAACACGTTTTTGGGCTGTGTTGCAGAAGGCTGCTAGTAGCTTTCTTCAGATGTCACACATTTTCTTTTGTTGGTCTTTAAAGGTTTGTGGCTTTTTCTTTTTAAGTCCTTAAAAATGTTAAGTTTTTAAAAAAGATTTAGATTTTTCCACTCTGGTACTTAAATGTTATAAGTCTAAGTGGATATGATACATTTAGATAGATAGATAGATAGATAGATAGATAGATAGATAGATAGATAGATAGATAGATAGATAGATAGATAGATAGATAGATAGATAGATAGATAGATAGATAGATAGATAGATAGATAGATAGATAGATAGATAGATAGATAGACGTCCAACCCTCCAAAAGCCAGTGCCCCAGTTTGACCAAGTCAAAAAGTCTGGCTCCACCCCTGATCATAAAAGGAAATTGACCTGATCACTTGTAACATTCTCTCTTAACATCAATTCATGCATTCTTGGTATGTACAAAAATACATAGCAAAATGTTATTCTAGTCAACTTGGAACTGACCTGTTGGACTTTAAAACGATACAATACACAAGTCAAGCAGTCATTCAAATTTTCACACTGTGTTGCACATGTATACACTCGTGTGAATACATGTGTTGAATTATACACAGACTATTGCACCCACAACCTTAATTTGCAAGACTCTGTCTTACCTCCGTCTGCAGGGGGTCCATCTAAGGGAAATTAATGAAAATTAGCTTGGGTTCTCATATAAATGTTAATTTTTTAACTATATTCAGTCAAACTTGAGGGAGCTGAGGGAAAAAGTTAATGGAAAATGTGAATTATTTGCTGATTAAAAGAGGCCTACCCTCTTTTGCTGCCTGCGGTTTAGCAGTGCAGATAAAAAGTTATTGTTAAGTGATAGAAATCAGGTCGTCACATTTACTTCAGGATCAAACATAAAAAAAAAAAACCACAACAGAACAACAACAGAAAACTCATCCAAAAGTGCAAGGACATTTTTTAAAATGCACCCACAACTTCATCGTCTGGGAATCTGTCTTACCTCCTTCTGTAGGGGGTGCATCTGAGAACAATGAGTTAAATGATGAGTTAAAGAGTTTGACTGTCATTTTTACATTAAATTAAGTCATACTTGAGGAAGCTGAGGAAAAAGTGGGTAAAAAAATGTGAATAATTTGCTGACGCTAATAGAAGCCTACCATCTGGTGCTGGCTGCGGTGTAGCTGGGCAAATAAAAAATCATGGTTAGGTGTTTGAAATCAGGTCATCTGAACACTTACTGGAAGAAACACAAAAACCAACATCTCCAGAAAAACCCAACCAAAATGCAAAGACATTTTTGAAAAAGTGTTGGAAATTAGGTCGTCACATTTACTTCGAGATCAAACATAAAAAAACCCACAACAGAACAACAACAGAAAACTCATCCAAAAGTGCAAAGACATTTTTAAAAATGCACCCACAACTTCAACATCCGGGAATCTGTCTTACCTCCCTCTGCTGGAGGTACATCTAAGGAAGATGAATGAGAATAAGCTTAGGCTCTGATATTGACTGTAATTTCTAAAACTATATTTAGTGAGCAATGGTAGCTGAGATGCTAAAGAAAAATGTTTAAAGATAGTAGCACCCACTATTTGAATGTCTAGGACTCTGTCTTACCTACGGCTGCAGGAGGTGCATCTAAGGAAAATGTATGATAATTAGTTTTGGCTTCAAGATCTACTGTGGGTATTCACTTTATCCATTCATATAACATTTGTAATATCTACTGACACTAAGAGGAGCCTACCATCTTGTGCTGGCTGCGGTTCAGCTGCGCAAATCAAAAAAAATGTAGTAAGGTCATTAAAACAAATCTTCAGAACACTATATTTTGGAATGTCACAAAGACCAACCATCTCAGGAAAAACTCGACCAAAGTGCAAAGATTTTTTTAAAGTGCACCCTCAACCTTATTGAACAGGAGACTGTCTTACCTTCTTGTGCTGGGGGTGCATCTAAGAAAATGAATAGAAATTAGCTTAGGTTCTGATATTAAGTTAATATTTCAACTATTTTAAGTCATACAGTCAGAGAAAATGTGTAATATTTAGTGACACGAGGAGGGACTTACCAGCTCATGCTGGCTGGGATTTATGTTTACAAATACAAAAAACTCATTTTAAATCTCCAGAAAAAAAATCAGGCTGGGAATGTCACAAGCGTTTCCAGAAAAACTCAACCAAAATTCCAAAGACATTCTGAAAACGCACCCACTATTTGAATGTCTCGGACTCTGTCTTACCTCCGGCTGCAGGAGATGCATCTAAGGAAAATGTATGAGAATTAGTTTTGGCTTCAGTATCTACTGTGGGTATTCACTTTATCTAGTTATATAAAAAGTATGTAATATCTACTGACGCTAAGAGGAGCCTACCATCTTGTGCTGGCTGCGGTTCAGCTGTGCAAATAAAAAAAAAATTGTTACGTTTATTTCTATCTACAGTTTATACTTCAAAGAACAAAAAGATCAAACACCTCGGGAAAACTCAACCAAAAGTGCAAAGTCATATCCGAAAATGCACCCACAACTTCAACGTCCAGGACTCTGTCTTACCTCCATCTGCTGGGGGTGCATCTGAGAAAAATGAATGAAAATTAGCTTGGATTCTGATATTTACTGTAACTATTCACGTTATCCACTTATAATTGAGGTAGCTGAGGAAAAGTTGATTTAAAGTATGTAATAATTGCGGACAGTAGAGGGGCCTACCATCTTGTGCTGGCTGTTGTGTAGCTTTGGAATAAAAGATCAGGGTTAAGTGTTTGAAATCAGGTCATCAGAACTTGTATTATCAGGAGGAACACCAAAACCACACAACTCAACCAAAACTCAAAGACAAGGAACTCCTGAAGACGTCTCACATTCCACATGCCTGCAGTAAAATGTGACCCAACGGTCACTGAGTTAACAGACATATAAAATGCATCCAGTTGCAGTCACTTGGTGAACAATAAAATCAACACAGAATGTCTCGTCTGCATACACATGGATCATCACTCCACAATTCAAAGGTCCAGCATGTTAAAACCTCTAAATCACTTTAAGGAAACAAAAACATTCATTCCCATGAGAACAGTCAACAAAACAGATGACATCTGATGAGCCACAATAAATACATGCATGTGTAACATCATTTCACTCAGTTTTGACACTTCATTGCAACAGTACATTGAAGAAATTAAATCTGTTACCACATGTTGGAGATGTGGTTTCAGCTAACACGTGACACATGCTGTAGGCTAGCTATGAAATGCAAACACTCAATCAAAGTGGCATACTAATTGCATTATCCCCCTTCAGCAGCTTTATGTTGTCTCATATGATGTGATTCACTTATAGGCCTATCTTCTTGACTCAGTAATTGCTTTACTTATTATCTATAGCAATACCACTTGGTATGCATTATTCAGATAATTACCCTGACTGATTGGTTTCAATGCATTTTTGTTCAACACTCAGTTTAGCTCAGACCCACTCCATGTCACAAGTAAACACTGTGTAAATGCACTGGATCACTCAAAGTCACAGAAAAGGGATAAAGAAAAGCAAAATCGATGTCCCTCACCCTCTGCTGCTGTCTCTTCTGGGGCTAAAATAAGTGGACTTTTGTTAGAAATAGAAGTGGAAGATAATACTGCAGTAGCTTTATTAGAAAATCTATATTTGACGTGCTACGACAGCTGAGCTAATAGATTTTATCAGTTTGTCAAACATGAAATTCTGACTACTGAAACACGACCACACTAAACTACGGCTTGTGAAAACCTAGAACATATTTCCCATTCTGAGTATGTGTTTTTACACCATTGAAGACAGTTGAGTAAACAGATTTGGCAGCCTGATGATAAACAGTTGAAATACTGAGAATTCTTAATACATAGCATGCTAGCATTCAAGAATATAATTATCCTTAGAAAAGAAAATGGAATTCAGGATTCAAGAACTGGTGCATATTGCAGTAACATCCTTGAGATTCAGAGTCTGTGTTTCTTTGACATATTTCACTTCAATCCATATGTGGCAGAAGTGAAAATGTGAGAGCTATAATCAAGTCACCGTGTGATAATGTCAGGCACACAAAAGGTCAAAAGGCAAATGGTGTGGAGCAGACTTACCCTCCCCCTCCGGTTTAGCTGTGAAATAGAAAAAACATGGAAACAATTAGGAACATGGATCAAGAACTGTAAGTAAATTAAATTAGACATGTCAAAATAAAATCTTTCTTATCATACTGTTTATGGTTTGAGTTTCAAGTCAACATCAACCTCAGGAGGTAAAAATGACACCAAGAAGAAAATGCCAAAAATTGCAGTACTTGGAATGGCTAAAGATAAAGATAAAGTTTTTTGGTTTTTTTGTTTGTGGTTGTTTTATTACTATTATGTTTTTTTCCCCTATTAAATCTATATAACTGTTGGTTCCACCAACTTGTCAGAATATTGTCCCTTCAGGCACCATAAACCACAATATCGAACGCAAGGCATGAAAAGTAATCCACAAAGCAGCGTTTTGTTTTCATATGTTATTATTTAGAATAACACAACAGCAAATTGTAAAACATACTCTGGAGTGCACTTGTGACTTAACAAAATATGTGTGATGATGACTCAGAAACTAGATTTTCCATTCAAATCACAACTACTTCATATTTTCTAGGGTGCTTCTTATATTTTCACATCAAACAGTCAAATGAAAGAGTTGTACGACCCATTTCATGATGAAGCTAGACATCTTGGATCAAAAATCTGAAATACAACCTATTACATAAGAAAATATATTATATGAAATGATCATCAAAGAAGTTTCCACTAAGCTGTGTAACCCCTGCCATGGATCTTTGAAATTGATACTAATGAAATTTAACACACCATCTTCACTCATTGGTGGAGCGATTTCCTTTGGTCAGATTGGCGCTTTGGTTGATGACAGATGGTACATTTGTGTTGAGTATGAAAGCTGAGGCGGTTATTGTTGAGGCCTAAATCTGGTAAAAGGAAAATTCCCGTCTGAAATAGAGGCAGATAATATACCCAACTCCTTGAGACAGTGTCTCTTGGGAGGGGGGTAACTGCAATAGATGGTAAAGGCCAAGGACGGTGTCTTGTGACCTTCCTGAAGTCGAGCCACGTTCTCTTATGCTGAATACAGTTTCCTTGAATAGTCAGACAGACTTGACCTCGCTTGCTTGATGATTCAGTTAAGGTTTGTCATAAACTTTGAGCTAAAATAGGTAGAATTAAACCGGCATTTTATTAGACGTAATGATGATTTAAATAGTTTGCTCTTGAAAAATGCTCAGAATATAGGTTATGTCTTTATCCTTTCACATACTGGCTACTTTGTTTACTTGGATGTAAATAGCTGATTTCTTATAAGAATAAAATTCATTTATACAAGTGTGTTTGTGTTTAACTTTGTTTCCCCATCATACACAATAGCTAAATATGTCTCCAAGCTGTGAACGCCTAAGAGAATCATTACTCGTTATTCTGTTTGTACCAGAGGACAACATTTGTAAAGGGTACTCAGCACACCCTCTAAGACTGGTGTAAGTGCTTCCTGTACTCAGTGAGAGGGTCTAACACCTGCGCTGTGCGTAAATCTGCATCAGCATCTGCTAAGTCAACCCCCACAGGGTGAGAATCTTGATCGTTTTCAACAAGTTTGTGATAAAGCTGGGTAATGAACTTCTGAGCAGCTGTTCCTCTCAGTTTAAATGTCCTCCTCAGAGACTTTCTGTGGCTTCAGATATTTGTAAACTTGTCAGAGTCGTTGTAGATGTAGATGAATCATAGCTGTGCGACTTGGGTGTACTTTTTTGTTAATTTCTTTCATTTCTGTCTCATTTCATGTAAACAAGCATTTGGTTGTTCTAGTACAGTACATCTCTGTCCTCACATACCTTCTGTTTGTTTGATGAAGCACAATGAGTATCAAACATGGTTTGGTGTTTGCATTTCGTTCATGGTCAGTCAAGGTACTACAGGTCTTCACCTCGGTGTTTGTTTACCTCCATGTTCCTGACTGGCTTGATTTATGGTCGTCTTTAATGACTCAGACATAAACAAAGATATTGGATGGCCTGGCCTTATCAAACCTTTGGGTGACATTTGACAACATCAGGTAATGAAGATATCTCAGCAGCATAATTTAATACCTTGTGGATCTGTTAAAGTAAACATAAGTATCAGTTTAATTTCTATCAAGTTACAAGAAATGGCACAAGTTGATTTAATAGACGTGGTGCCAGAAGTTTTAAGCATTAAAGACTGTTTACATGAAACAAAGATCTATGATTTATAAGTTTGGAACTTCAAATTTCTACCCTCATATCCCCATTTTTTTTATATATATTTAGCAGACAAAGATAAAAAAAAAGTTCTAAAAGTTTTCAGTTTAGGTTCTTTTGATATAAGTTAAAGATATAACCATAGAGTGATTCATTTATTTAATATTCATAAGCGCTACTGTCTCAATTCTGAATAAAGAAGCTGTGGGCTGAATTCCATAAACAGAACATTATCATAATGTACTGTGGGTCTATAAGGCTTCAGTCTAATTGGAAATTTAATCTCAAACAAGATTATTCCTGTTAAAAATGTATGTCAGCTTGTTTACTAATAGCAGAGACAGAAACAAAATTACCAGTGGCAGAAAGCTGCAGACATGGCTTATATCTAGTGCAGCTTGTTGAGTGAAGAAATGAGAATGTTAAATAATTTAAAGGACCTCATGTTTTGTTTTTTTCATTCCAATGAAGATATTTTCACACTCAAATTACACATATAACCCAAACAATTATTACAAAACCATTATAATTTGAGTGGTGCGTGAGACACCTCCAATTTTACAGGGCTTTTACTTTTTAAGATTACATCTGCGGTCTCAGGTTGTGCTTTTACAAAACACATTTTTAATCCTGAGGATGAACTGGACTTAACACATTTACAAAATTTCACCTCGTTTTTGGTTTCTTCTTGCCTGGATACTGTTTAATCTGGCCATCGTAATTAAAGTTACTCCAACGATAATTCACAGCATCACTTCCAACCACTAAGTATAAAAACTGTCATGATGTGCTTGATTGACTACTTTGGAACCACATCACATTCAGGAGGGATCATCGAGCCCTGCTGACCATGAAGGAACTTTCCGGATGAAAGTGATGGATTACGTAATGATTTATCTCAGCTGGGACTGCAGAAGGGGTTACAGCATAACCTGATATGTTCGCGTGTGTGAAACCCTATGATCTTGCGAAAAAAAAAAAAAAGAAAGTGGAAAAGGTCACGGGTTATGGCTGAGTATTCTTAGATGTTAGCTGAGGGGGGGATCTGGCTGCTCGGTGAAGCAGCACTGAGACCGTTTCAACTCATGTTGGGTGTAAATGTAGAAATAATGAATGATGTGGGAAAATAAGCGGTGCTATGTTGTACGTTTGGGCTTAATATGTTCTGACTTAGGTTTCACAGCACTGTAGTAAGACACTGAGCTTTTAAAATCACTGTTCTTTCAAATAGTTCAGAGAGCGTTGCTGAGAAACACCAAGTAGAGATTTGATTTAAACACTGGCAGGTTATCTGACCCTCATATTTACAGCTTTGCAGCAAGTGGTGCAGACATGTAGTAAGCAAAGACGAAACACATCCATATAAGATTCATACAGCGGCTGTGATTAAATGTAGAGCCTGGTTATGTTTCTTGAAGCATAAATAAACATGGCCCGGTTTATATCTGCATTAAAGATTAGCACAGTACCAGCTGCAGGAAAAATATCAAATTATCTACAGTAGAATTAGAAGCAATGTGCTAACAAGACCAACAAAGCCGATAACGCTCACTATCACCACACGATGGGTGTAGAAATTAGATAGAGGGGATTGACTGGCTCAACACTCTTCCCACTGCCTTGGCCTGGAAAACTAATCTCATCTAACTGACCCACCCGCTATGGCAGCCTCTTATCTAAGGTTAAAAATACTTTTAATTTTAAGTTTATAGTATATTGGATTTAGGAGGGAAACAAAAAATGTGGCAGGAATATGGTTAATGTAATTTCTTTCTACTACCCATAAAGCATTAAAAACTTTCATTTGGTCATTCATGAAAAATAATGAAAAAGTGAATGATTTGAAAGACCATCACAGTGAGACATAAAACAATACTATATTTTATCTTTAACTACAAATACAATGAAAAACTTTCAGAGTTTACTTTATAAATTTAGTATTTTGGAAAACACATCTCTATAAGCGTCAAAAAATCCATGTGGTAGCTCATTAAATTAATAAAAAAGTGTTCAAATTTCACTTTGGATATCACATTTAAGTGATTACTGCGTTCCTACAGCAGGTAGCTTGACACCTGCCTGATCCCCACTATGCACAGACGGAGAACAGTTTGCAGCATTATTTACTCCTGAACCTGCTGCAGCAGCTTTCACACAGCTGTTTCTGGCAGATCGCCAGTCAAGTTAATAATATTGTGCTCTCTGCACTGATGTCATTAACATACTGACCCCGGTGATGTCCTGTCAGTGCTGGCCATTGGATTATTTATGACCAACCTTAGTTTTGTATGTACAAGTGACAACAAGGAGCCAAGTGGCAAAATGTATGGGATGTTTAACTGCTGTCTTTTTAATGGCATCAGAGGAAATATTTGACTGTCTTATTAGAGAGATATCTTTTTCAATGGCTTGTGATTAATCAATAAAGCTTCAGTAAATTCCTTATAAACTATTAATAAACGGGTTAAGAATGATGACAGCTCTATGGTGGATGACTTATTTAGAAGTTGTCAGTTTTGTCTCGTTTTCATTTTAACACTAACTTTAACATCAAATATTAACTCAAAGGCCTTATTTGATGTACATTAATAAATGTATTGTATTGTAATAATGTATTTTTCACTAGCCTTGTCTTGATGCCTGCACACTGTCCTCCTGAGTACTTTGAGCAGATTGAAAGCTGCTTTACTTGCACATTGACATTACAGTATGCGATGAGGTCATCTGATATTTGTGTTTTCTTCAGTGGCAGTGAAAAGCTATTTTGGGTCATATGGGGTTAAGCTATCCCCCTAACCCACCAACCTCATCCCAGCTCAACCTAACCCACCCTAGTCAACTTAACATTCAACTGTAAGACTCTTTACTCAGCAAGATTTTGACATCTATTTTATCTTATCCTATAACAGCCGGCACATGCACATTACGAGCTAGATACAGGATGAGTTTATTTAGTCAAATTATAACCCGTGCTATATGTAAACACAAACCGTAATATAATTATGTCTCATAACTTCACCCAGACATAGACCAGGCATAATTTTTGGTTAAAAAAATGTAAATGTTTTATGAAACGCATCACATCTTACAACATCCTCAAATAAAGTGAACAATAATTAAGTACATACACGTTACTAAAGACTCCCAAAAAAACAAGGCAACAAAAATTTGGCATTAACATCACTGCATCCATTGTCTCAAGTCTAATTACAATGAATTATGCTCACACAAAAAGTATGTGCATACCTGCAGGGACCGGCTCAGGCATGGTTATTCCTGTGTCTCTTCTCTGCTGCAATAGGACTGAGGGGCTCACAGTGCTTATTCCTTTTATTTCTCCCCCCTCTGTTATTCAAAGCTCTCCTGGAACTTAAGTCACCCACACCCTCCAGTGAGCGAGGAGAGCAGGAGACACTGACGACACCCTTAAGGAGTTCAAGAGGAGAGGCATTCAGAGCAAGAGCGTGATAAGGTGAAGAGACAAGAGGGTGAGGTGGTGGTGAAAGAGGTCTTACACATTTATGATGAGATTAATGGACTGTCTAAACCTTTTGAGCTCAAATGTTTGCAGGAGTAATTTAAAAATACGCTGGGATTTGGAACAACTGACCCCTTTTTTTTGACACTTTATCTGATGTTAAACTAATCTCACCCCTGTCACCTCCTATAAACTGCATGAAGAGCGGGATCAACAAGTGTGTTAAAATATTTCTGTGGTCTCCTCACGTCACTTGATACTTTTGGACGTGATACATTGGCAGTAGAAGTGAATTCAAAAAAAGAAAACCACAAGTATAGAAAATGTTTACAGTGCGGTTAAGATTTGATTGCCTCACATCTGCAGAAAACTTTAATGATCAAATTTAACGGACCATACCACACTGTGTGCCTTTTTATCAGAAAAACCATCATCTGTTTTCTAGATTTGAGAAGATGGATACCACTCCCACAAGCATAGGGATAAGAAGCAGGAGCTAAGTGGTTTGCTTAGCTTAACACAAAATCTGAGAACATGCCACAGTCCCTCCAGGATTTTGCAGGTTTTTTTTGGGATTGTTGCGGCCAAAAAGCCTGATTTTGCGACAGCTTTTTGAAAAAAATTGCGGTGAAAATTGCGTTTTTTTTCTTTGCTTTTTTCCCCCAATAATATATCAGGGGCAAGTAAATATGCTAAATTAAAGTTGTTTTTAGAAAACATTCTTGATGTGACCACTGTGACTGTATTTTGATTCTCTTGATTCACAGAAAAATGCCATGAAAGGTCTGTATTGCACATTTACGACGGTCCTTGAATGCACCTGCAGTGACAGGCGCACTCAGTCAGTCAGCTCACAGAACTGTGAAATGCATCTGCATCTTTCAACAAGGAGCTGATCAACACTTACTAAATGTGTCTGATATATCACCAAACTGGATTAAATCAAGCTCTGGACGTGGAGCTTTTTACGGTAATGGCGGCAACAATGTCAAACCTCAAATATTAAACAGACGTCCCCGGTTGTGTCTTTGTCACTAACGCACACCGGGGGGTAAAAATCATCAATGAAGATAAGACAGATGCATGGAGGCGGGGAGAGCTGGTTCATAAAGCACACCTGCTGCAGGAAGGTGACCAAGTGAACACTGTGCCCCTCAGATAATAACTCTAGTATCTATAAATAACAATGTTGTCATCGTCACTTGTCCTGCCTGCTGTCCTCTCTTTTCACCCGTTCTCTGTGCGTGTTTTGTTGTTGAAAAGTGCCGATCAAGTGAGGACTTACGTTTATGTTCCAAGGAAGTGAAATTGATGATGAAACTGATGACATACAGGGGCTGAGATTAAGGTAATTGGTCAAATTTACAGGAATGTTGCGGTGATTGTATAAAATTGCAAGGCCGCGCAAAAATAGGCCGCGTTGATAGTTGCAATCGCGAAATCGTAACTTCCTGGAGGGAGGGATGCCAGCAGCTATCTTTGCCCAAAAGCTTAGAAAACCCCCAAACCCCCTCATTCCTAATGTGTGTATCTAACCTATTGCATGGATGCATGGGTTTAATGGCGTTACTTTTACTCCATTTTGATGTAGTCAGATGAAGCTTGAGCTAGCTATGAGCTAACCTGAATTAGATTGTGAAATAAAGCTTCTGTTTAGATTTATTTAGGATTCAGAGGGGATAAATCAAACACGGTTAAAAAAATGGATGTCCGATTGCTCAGCTGGAAGTGAGGCTTCCACAGAAACTCTTCCCCCTGGTGGCTGGCTGCGGTATAGGTCAAAAAGCTAATCACGTCGTACAAATGTTTCTCACACCTATATGCTGTGGTGATATGTAGTAATTATTTGACTGTCTTGTGTTCAAGGCCTCCTTTTTCTGAAAAGTTTCTTTTTCGTTAGTTATAAGAGTTTAAAAAACAGTTTTGCTTTGATTGACAGCTGCCGTAGAGAGAAACGCCGTAGAAACTCGGGACGGTACGCTGTAGGGAAAGCGTGAAAATGCACAAATTCCCTACTGCGCAGACTCTGGCTGCAGAAAATGTACAAGATGTCTGCGTTCTGGAACGGGATATTTTGGCTTCAAAACCGCACAATGGGAAAAGGCGGAGCGAGGCTGTCCAGTTTATATACAGCCTATGGGATAAATACAGATATTGTATATAATATACATAAATGACAGCTGAAAAAAGTAAAACCACAAGTTACAGCTTAAAAGTGAATGATAATGTATATCGTAGTAAGTGGGTGGTTATGTAAATTAAAAGGAGCAGGACCAATCAGAATGAAGTATTTAACACAGATGAGTGATATTCATTCTTATTTTGTTATTTTATGGCACTTCATGTTGTTATTGCAAAATTGAACGATGTTATTACACATCACATATATTTTTCTCATATTGGGCAGACTTGATTTCAAGCTTCACCAAAGCCTGTTAAAAATGATTTTAAAGCCTTACAAATGGTGAACTGTAACCTTTATTGTGGATCATGAGTCACATTATTTCCTGGTTGATGCCTGCAGTTATTGAGACTAAAGCATATTAACTCAAGATATTCAAAGCTCTGGTGACATCTTGAAGCTGTTGTGTCTTAATTTTCCATTCTTAATTTTCATTATTCTTATTTTTCCACGTTTTTATTTTTGGGCTTTGAGGTCAACTGGTAAAGAGACTGAACCTCGGCCCGTCTGTTTCAAGGACTATAGCCTCTAAACATCGGCATTAGGCATGCAATTTTGCTCCCTGACCAAACCAGCAACACGTCCAATTTTTATTTTGTACTGTAGTAAAGAAAGTGACACATTTTATTAAAGAATTAGTCCGTGCAGGATGAATACAGGAAAGGACACCAAGGATCAAATCAAGCATGAAAACAACTCAGAACAGACTCAATATTTCAGCCCAAACCCTGATTTTCTCTGAAACCTAATTGATTACTTCTTAGTGTCTAACCTAACATCGCCTAACTGCAGTGGTATTGCACAGATTCTGTAACACTTGTCTAATGTTGAGAAACAGACATAGTTTGATTAAGTTTAGGCATCAAAACATCTTGGTAAGGTTTAAGAAAGGATCATGGTTTGGGGTACAATAGTGCCACCATCAAAGTTTGGTAGCTTGGGCAAAAGAGAAAGCGGAAGCATACGTATGTGAAACTTACCTAAAACAAACAAAAAAAAAAACCTGGAGTTGCCATTGAACTTCACTGATTGGCTCACAGCAGTAACTTTCTCGAATCTCTGCTGGTTGTCAACAACTGGCTCTATTGGTTTTGGGCTTTTCTTATGAAAACCAATAGAATTTTTTTTTCTTTTGTTGAAGCAATGGATTTAAGTTATTGCAGAAATCATGTGTTGATCCAAAATAAGCATAGTCCAGATGTTAGAGGGCCAAAAGTGCAATTCTTCAAAATGCGACTGGAGGCTGAGCACAAAAGTGAGTAAGTGCCAATAGAGACCCATGTTTAAATGCCAAAATGAACATCAGAATTAACTGTACAGTGTGTGTGTGTGTGTGTGTGTGTGTGTGTGTGTGGGGGGGGGTTAAATAAACAGTTTGAATTATATTGAATTGATGCCAAGTTTAATGAAAGAATGACCGCTTTGAGTGACAGGAAGGTGCTGTTAGCTGTCTGGTGGCCATCACTTTGGCTAACAGTCACTTTACCTAACCTCCCAAATGAGTTTGTGGCACTGATGTCTTTTCGAGATTTCTTCATGCAAGTCTCAAATATGGTATTCTTCTGTTAACAATAGACAGTCCAAGTAGTCTGTGTTCCAGCTGTTAATTTGTGTGAAAATCTAACATTCTTTTGAGATGTGAGCACTTGATGGCAAGTGTTAATGTTTCTTCCCGCTATTACTGATTTGTCAGATGGTTCAGCATTTCTCAAGTGTTGCTTTAATTATGGGAAGGTATAGAAGGACTTTTGTTGGCTTTTCACATCAAGTGTGATAACAGGGCATAATGATGTGAAAGCAGGTTATTTTAAGTATCTGATTTGTTTCGTTCGGCTGCAGCTCACTCTTCCAAAAGAGATGTTTTCCAGTTCACTGTGTTCCCTAAGATGCCTTGGCTTTTGTGAACTAAACATCTAACGGCCAGCTACCACCACAAATAGCGTCTCCCTATGTGGAAACTGTCGTCATCTTTGCATGCAGCCAATGTATTAGCCAGAGGAACACACTGATTAGCTTTGATAACTTATCCAACCACATGGTACTCTTAAGCTCCACCCTCTTGTCCAAATATGGTTACTTCTTGCTACCAAAAGTCAACATGGTGAATGTAAAAGACTTCAAAACAAGCAATCCACAAAACATTGGGTGATATTAAAGTGACTAAGTGCACTGTTAAATACAGTCCACTGTGGAAATGGGCCAAACATATTGTAATTGTATCTGTAAGAATGTATCATACGGGGGCGCTGGTGGCCTAGCGGTGCAAGCGTTCCACATATAGAGGCTATAGTCCTCGTCCTCGTTGGTTCGAGGTTCTTCCCCTGCTCTGCACTCCCCACATTTCCTGTCTCTCTTCAGCTGTCCTATTCAATAAAGGCTAAAAAGCCCCAAAACATAACTTTAAATAATAAATAATGTATCATATGTAATAAAACTAATTATATATGATCATGAGAACTAATTATTAAGAGATTTAAAATCTGTATCAACAAGAAGTGCATTATCAAAATAGGTTGAGCTTGCCGTTATGTGCCTCGAAAATTCAACTCCTTCTGACTGGTTTTCCAAAAGCAGCCCTATGATTTTAAATCCTATTTAAACAAACAGTGCTACTGACCATGGTAAACAGACAATAATGGTGACAGGGGTAGTTCTAAGATACTACCCCTTGCAGCAAAGTGTCTCTTGTTTGGCATCTCAAGGCAACCATTCAAATCTTGGGCACATCTTCATTACCTGTCATCAACTCTGACTGCAGTTTTCAGAAATGTGCAAACGTCAACAGCCAGAGTCAGTGTGGAAACAAGTCTCCTGCTGCTGGGGTCAAAGTGTGAATCTGTGAAAGGGGGAAGGAATGTTAGTCTACAGGGATGACCAGACGGGTGTATCTATAGTTGAGGGGGTTGACACGTTTCTAGGAAAGGGAAGACTGGTGGCAGAGGAAAGAGTGAGTCGGTGGGACTTAGGGGCCAATGCTCATAAGTTCTAAGGCATGATACACGTTAATAATTCACTCAACATTCTCATAGGAGTCAGTTTGCCGGGTTAGAATATATTAAATTTCGATAGTTTCAGGACATTATGCCCAAAAGACGTACTGTTACTTTGAGTTTTCATGAAATTTAAGTGATTTTGAAAGTTTCTTTCATCACTTGTTATTCTTTTGCTAACCAGCATCAAAAGGAAAAACTTGTGTTTTTTAAATTCATCATGGAAATAATGTCTAAGGGAGGGACAGGTTTTACGCTCTGAAAGGCTTACAGTTTGTCTACTGAGCTGAGCTAAATGCCTGTTGGCCAAGACTTCAATTGTGGTTTATATGTTTTGCGCATATGCCACTGTGGTAAATGGTAATGGTAAATGACTTGTACTTATACAGCGCTTTTTTAGATGGTAGAAGCTGCTATATAGTATGGGACCATCAGTATTAGCTAATCTCATTTGCACTCATTCACACCCGGCTGAACAACAGCAGGAGTAATTTGGGGTTCACTGTCTTGCTCAGGGACACTTTGGTATGTGACTGCCGGAGCTGGGATCAAACCGCCAACCTTCTGATTGACAGGCGACCATCTCTACCCACTGAGCCACTGTTACTTTGAATTGCATGTTTATTAAGAAACCTAGCTTTAACTCATCATTGTAATGCAGCGTGAGGGGGGAATTAATAAAACAAACTCCCAATTGTTGATAACTCCACACTAAGGTTATTATAGTTCACATTTTTCATTAGTTTTTATATTTATTTCATTTTGACTTTTTGTTTTCAATTTCAGTTTAGTTTTAATTCGTTTTTAAAGCAGGTTTGCTGGTTTAGTTTAGTTTTTATTTTTTGAAAATGCTTAGTTTTAGTTTAGTTTTTATTAGTTTCAGTATTAGTTTTGGTATGTTTTGTAATATGGGTTAGTTGTCAGGGGCGAGATTCAAAAAGGTCAGAAAAAAAACTTAAACCATCATATCATTTTCAAAAATGTATTCACCTTGGACCTATGAACAACCATCCAAATAGAAAAATAAAATGTGTCACTCAGTGTTATATTGTATTTAACAAAAAAATGGACACAACAACAGTACATAAAACATACAATACTGAGTTTATGTATAAGATAGATTGACAAAGACAAACTAAAAATATTTTCTCTATAATTTTAGTTTATTTTAGTTAGTTTTGTAAACTCACAATACAGTTACAGTTAGTTATTGTTTTTTGTAAAGCCTCATTTTTATTTTTATTTCAGTAAACAGAAATGTTTTACCTCTTGTTTTTGTTATTTCGTTAGTTTTCGTTAATGATAACCTTGCTCCACACTTGGTTCACAGTTTTAAAGAATATCGTTTAGAATTTACATTCGCTCAAATAGGCACTTAATTCGCATGGGCTGAATCTTCTTCTATGTGTTTGACATGACAGACTGAGTACACATTATCGCCACCTACTGGCCTGGCATTTTTAACCATTTCTACGTTCCGTGGGGACTGAGAAACCTATTCAAAAACACTAGGGTGGACAGGATTTTTGGTGGAAACTGCGAGAAAAAATCGGTTTAAAAAAATATCTGTATATGTGTGGACATGGTCTAAATCTTTTTGACCTGTCTGACCTTTTTAAACTGCAGACAGTGATGAGATACTGAAGTCTGGTGTTGTTTTCACAGTGACAGTGAAAGAGCAGTGAAGTGGTGAACAGTAAATGCATACATGATAAGTAGGGAGAGTAATTTAAAATGGCTCTGATGCAGAAAATGCAATCACAAAGGAAGTTTAGTGCATTGCAATGAGTGTGTGGGTGTGTGTGTTTTTGTGTGTGTATATTTGTGAGTGTGTGCTGGCAGAGGAATAGAGGCAGATGGAGAAGGGCAGTGCATATATCAAGTTTCTCAGAGAATACTTTGAACAGTTCAGCTCCTGAGAAATATTTTAAATGGCGATGCGATGAGGACTCATTGGCAACATAACTCCTCCCCAGTCAGCACCGTGTTTGTATTGTGATTAGTCAGTGATTAGCCCAGAATCTGTGAGGAAACAGTTTAATGGTGTATGAGTGTCAGTGCAAATTGAAACAGAATATTTTCTTTGTGTTCTAGCTGATGCCGGGTTTTTTTTCCTAAGAAATGCTGAGATGTTCATTTGAGGCTTGTAGCGTTTAACATCTGAAAACCTGACAAAACAGTAGAATCTGGCAGAGGTCCAGTAGGAAAACTGCATTAGAAGCCTGGGGATGCTCACTTTCATCACTCCTAATTAGTCGTCTTTAGTTTTCTCCACTTTCTTATCTTTCAATTTTCGCTTTCACACAAAGATATACAGAACTGTGTTTGTTTTAAGTGACACATTTTGTTGCAGCTACTTTCTTTAGGCAAGGTAAGTTTATTTATAAAGCACCATTCATACATAGAGCAATTCAAAGTGCTTTACAGAGTTAAAAACAAAAAACAGAACAGTAACAATCAACAAAAACATAGAGCAAACACTTCAAACATTTACGTTTTATATGCAGCCAGTTATGTTTGAGCTACTCTCTCTCTCTGTACTTATGTAACTTAACATACATAGTAAATAGTGTTTGGTCTTATTTATTTAAATTAGGAGGGATTATTATAAATATTCAGCCCCCTTCACTGCTCTGAAGTCTGTAACTTGCAGAGTCTGCAGAGACTTGTTTCAGAAGTAGAAGTGGCTTTGCCTTTAAGAAAATTAAAATAAACTTCAAAAAGTTAACAGCTTGTCTAGTGTTCATTTAATAAATCTAATCAAGGAATTGTAGTTGAGTGCAGCTATTATATCTGGGGACTGTTACTAAAGGCAAACTTCATAGAAAGTTGCAGATATTATTTTTAGGTAAGTACAGTAGTTTTTTTTTTCTCTGTAAAAAATAAAGCACCAATGTTCTGACCTTGTTTTCCCAGATTGTATTACTTTAACTTTGCAGACGGCAGTTGTTGACGTGGGCTTTGCGAGCAGCCCCAGTTTGGTTACAGCTCTGAGCTACACACAAACAACTGAAATCTGTGAGAGTCGTGCTGCAAGACGAACATCTTTTTTGACTTACAGAGGAAACGATACTTTCTGGCTGCTCCTTCGCATAAACTTCAGAGCACAGGGAGCATGAGGTCTTTTTCTTCCATCTGCAACTGGAAGGCTTGATTTAAACATGAAATTCAGCTGCAGTGCTTTCCTGAATATTGCAACAGCTTGGTAATTTACACTAAAGACTGACCAATTATTGCACTGTCTGGTGGGCAATTTATGTAAATGTTGATTTGGAAAAAGCAGTGCTATAATGTAAGGTTTTACTGTATTTCATTTTCCAGTCATTTTTGAAGTATTCATTCATTTGTGATTAGCCTAACAAATATAAATGCTTTGTATTTTTATTAAACGTATTACCTATAATGATAAAATGTAAAAATAAAAGAGGAAAACAACAAAATATCTGAATGAACAGCTTTACATAACATCACTAATAAAGTTTCATTGATTCAAAGTTGAAAAAAAGCTTTATTAGTGGCTGTGGCCCTCAGCACATTCATCCTTAATTTATGTATGGCATCATGGCTCCATCTTGTGGCTTTAAGAAGAAGTTCCATTAACTTTAAGCCATTACTTTCTATAAGAGCCACATACCAGTGTATGCAAAAAAAATAGAGAAAAAAGAATGCCAAGCATATATTTCATACTTGTTGGAGGGAAATAAACACTTAAATAAACATACTTTCACTAAACTCCATTAGTTATGATCCAAACCAGACAATTCTAAACAAGTCTCTATTTTCCAGTCTCATCAAAATGTATGCTGCATTTCTCGCAGTAAGTGCTTCCAGAAGCTGCATTGAACAGCATTAATTTCCATTAAAAATATTGTGCAACATTACACAACCTCCATTTCATCTCTCTAGCTAAGCTCTACATTGTATAAAAGTATCCATGTACACATATTACAATCTTTGAACTTTACAAAGTCCCATAAAGGGCATGAAGACATATTTAACCACCCAGGCAGAAGCAACTCTAACAGGACACAGATATCAGCTCAGAGCTGCATCATCAGCAATACTGATAAACTTGTGTAGGGTTACTCTTCTGTTAAATCTAATCAGGTCATAGAAGATACAATTTGACATGATGTGATTCAGTGTGCTACCATTCATTTATTTCACATGACGTTACCAAGCAGCAACCTCTGGTCTCAAAATATGAAGCCCATGCAGAAGTGTTATAAACTGCAATTCATTGATCATACGCTTGAGGCTGGCTGCAGAAACACTGGAAACCACATACACACTGATTCAAAAAAGACGATCTTTGCAGCAGAAATAAACATGTTTACAGCCTGGTTCAAAAAACAACTTGGGTCTATGTAGCTAATTTCTCTATCGGTACACACTGTACGGGGGTGAATTTTTTTCTATAAAGACGGTTCAGAAGATATTAAGATTACGAGTTTTGCCCATTTAATGACACGACTGATTTGACTGACAGGCGGTAACACTGTAGCTGTTGGCTAGGAGGCTTAAAGCCCGCCTCTTTACCTACACTAAGTTCGGTTGAGTTCAGTATTACAAATACGGCTCCCAAAACAGCGCTCAAGAACAGATGGACGACGTCACGTCCATTATTTCTACAGTCTATGGACGTCACACACTTATGGAACCTTCTCCCTGGCGGGCAAGAAAGGCTTTGTACTACTACATGCTACGGAGAAATTACTGGGCTCCACTGTCCACTACACGCTTGAAAAACGTCAATAAAAAATGCCTGGCAGTTGTTTTTCAATTGGATGCACTAATTGATGAGGAGACAAGTTGGGGTTGTGAGAAAGAAAATCCAAAGAAAAAAAAAAAAAGTTGATTTATTAAACACTCTGCTGTCTATGGTGAGGAAACAAAATGATGGACTATCAAAGTTCACAAATCTTTGAGCAAACATTTCATGAATGGTAAGTTGAAGTAAACAACACTGAGTATTTTAATTTATCTAGTACTGGTTCTGACCGGTTCTGACATGGGTGGTGCTCCTGGACCAATGTTTACAACTCTAGCTGTGATTTGTTGACACCACAAGCAAACTAGCTAATGATAGCAAAACAACATCATCACTGTTTGGTGGTGATTGACTGGTTATAGGTAAGTTGAGTAGAAGGTTCCATTTTAGTGCCAAGGCTTGAAAGTGATCTTTTGGAAGTGAAAGACAGTTTTACCATGCATGCATGAAACAATATCACCCACCTTTGCATGAAGGGCGAGAAGAATCACTCACCCTTCACCTCTAGAACTGCAGTACTATTGATCCAGTGGGATCAAAAAAATATAAAGCTGTCCGTTCTTTTGCAGGCGTTCATCCTGGCGGCAGTGTACAAGGAAAGGATTTTCGCATGGATATATGTAAATATCACAACAGTGAAATTCTATGAGCGATTGAAATGGTATCGCTGTAGGTCACTTTTAAACTTACAGTTTCTCTTCATATCAATTTTTTTCTGTAATTTTCAAGTAATATAAATTTGCCTTACTCTGAATAGATGAATATATCAAGCCTGTGCTGCCGCTCCATAGAGTGTTCATTGGAAGTCATTATTTAAATATGCTCTTTTAGCCCTACAGGCTTCCGCATCAGTCACATCACTTAAAAAAACTGTAAAGACAGTATGAAAAATATGAAAAGACACCATATGATACGATACGGTAGGATAGGATATGATACGATAAGATTGAATAGGATAGGATACAATACAATACAATGCGCTATAGTATATGATACACTTTATTGTCAGTGTAGGAAAATTTGTCTTGAACTGACGTACTGCATTTATTAATCTGCCTCAGCAGTAGTACTTAGAAACTATTACATGAAAAAAACAATAACAATCCACATTTAAACAGAAGAGCACATACCAGTGACAGCCACAAATGACTTTTACATCACATTACCCATACTGCACATACTCTATAGACTAGTACACATGACAGAAATAAGTGATTAAAAGTTGTCCAACACTAAGGTTAAGTAAAAGTAGTCACTTCCGATAACTGCTGAGTTCAGCAGGCAGTTTTTGCAGAAAAGCTTTATATATTCACCTTGTCTACATGGCTTCTGTGACTTTTTGAAGTCACTTAGAAGAAGTCATCGTCATCCAATGAGTGCTATCTGACGTGATCATGTTTGTCGTCTGTCATTTCTTCAAAGTTAAACCTTGCTCAGTCAAAACCTGTATTGCGGTACACAGATGACATGAAGCAGAAAATTAAATTCAGGGACTACAGTCATCGTAAACAAAGCACACGTACTGAGGATATTTCAACAAGTATGACTGACATTTTACTGAGAACCAAATATTTACGTCGAAAAAAGATAACCGAGGGCCTTATCGTCAACTGATTGTTTTTGTTTCTTACATTCAAACTTCTTTCAAATGTCTTCTGAAACATAAAATGTTAAACTGTCTATGCAAGACAGGAAAACACCCCTAATCTTCATATAAAAAGAAGAGATGTATAGAGTACACGTTTGTCTAATTTGAAGTACCTACTTCACTGCTATCAGTCCTCCCTGTCAAAGTGGTCTTGAACCACATCAGGAGAATTGCAGCTAAAGCACACAGCCATCCATCATTCCTTCCCTGCAAGTGGTCATCCCATGTCTGTTTCACGTCACGCTTAGGGATGGGTACCTTTCACATTTGAACCGATACGGTACCAATACCCGGTACCTGGGAATCGGTACCGGTACTCAACGGTACCAATTTTCGGTACTTTTGTGTTTTTATGTAGTAATAAATATGAATTTAAAAAAAAATCTCAAATTTGTTTAATTTAACATATTTATTCAATTTAACATGAAATGAACAGAAACAGGATTATATAGGTGATTAGATATAATAGCTGACTCGTGCTCGTGGCGTCTAATTGCTCTTTCGGGAGTTTATCAATGAACCAAGCGGCAACCTCCGGTCTAAAAATATGAGTCAATGCGGAAGTGTTAAAAGCTGCAGTTCATCGAGGATCCGCTTGAGGCTGGCTCCGGAAGTACCGGAAGTCACATACACATGAATGGGGAAAAGACGATCTTTGCAGCATTAATAAACATGTTTACAGCCTGGTACAAAAGATGAGTGTAGTCTGAATACCTAATTTCTCGATGTCCTCTCACTGTGAGGGGGGTGAATTTTTTTCTAATTCTGCAATTTCGAAGATATTGAGATTACCAGTCTTCCAATGAGAGGCACAGCTGCCTGTGGGAACACTGCAGCTGTTGGCTAGGAGGCTCAAAGCCCGCCTCTTTACGTCACACTGGCTCGACAGAAGCAATATGCTGCCGCAGCCGATTGGTCTCAAAACAGCTCTTCAGAAACAGATGGGTGACGTCACGGATACTACGTCCATATTTTTTACAGTCTATGCAATGAACACACATGTGAACGCCTGCGGACGGGAAAAAGTCAGTTCTCTGTCTCTTTATAATAACAGGACACACAACTTACTTGTTGGGCATTCACACACACAGGAACGGTTATAAACGGGGTTAGGTTGTCGGAGCGAGAGGGTCAGTCTCAACCATAGACTGTATAAAATAAACCCAATCCTCATGAAGTTCTGCCTCGCGGTGAGTGCGCGCGCCCGTCAGCTGCAGGCTCCGTTTGGCGCGCTCCTGCGCAGATGCAGAGAGCAGAAACGTCCACCCGGTCAGTCTCTGACTTTATTACAGGGCGAAAGTATGGAAAATCACCTACTCTTCCACTCCCTCACAGTCACAAGGATGCGTTCAGGTACCGAAACATGGTACCGTTTGATTTTACGCGAGTCGGTACTTGGTAGTACCGACAGAATTCGGTCGGTACCTATAAAAGTACCGAATTCGGTACCCATCCCTAGTCACGCTATAAAAAGCTTGATACCAATGCTAATACAACTTCAACTATAGATACTGTTATGCTCATTTGTGCTTTTTCTTAAGCTTCTTTTACTGCTTTTTTACTTTTTATAACTCTACCAATACCAATCAGAATACTTCTACTACTTCTGTGTGTGCAATCACTGCTTCTAATGTTAGAACCTCTGATATAACTCCAACTATAACTAAAATACTACTTGTATAACACCTTTAAACATATTTTTTTCACATTTATACTTTTCAGCAATGCATTGTCAGCTCTCAGAATTAAATATTTCCACACATTTTCTGCTAAAAGCTAAAATCTATTTTTTATTTTTTTTCTAGCGATGGCTCAAAATAGAAAATATATAGGGCAATATATACAACTTAAAAATGTCAAAATAAAACTATATTTATATAATCATATTCCTATAATTAGTTTTCTGTAAAGTTAATACCTTTTCAACCAAAAATATTAGAAGCATACAAACACATTTTAAAAGTAACAAGAGTCAATAAATCTTTATCCTCCTTTCCGTGTATTTCAGTGATCATGACTCCAGAAAAGACTTTATAATTCAGATCATTGTTTCTGCTCTGTTTTGCAGTAAGACAGCAGACAACATTTCCTTTGCACTGATTCACTTTGAAATATAGTTACGGTGCAATGACACTTTTGACCACATTAACTGTATAACATTAAACAGCAGCTACCGCCCAGGGGGTGCTGTTTTGCAGTTAAGATCAAACAGACCCATGGCTGCAAAACAACATGAGAATGTGTTTTAAGTGAAACAGAAAATTCTGACATCAAAGTTTTTCAAGAACAGTGATGACTGTTTTCAACAGTAAGGGAGTCCTGGCTATGAGAGTTTAAGTTTGTCACAGGAAGACCCAGGCTTGTTGGAACAACTTGTTATACTGGCGAGAGTCGCTGGAGGGAGACAGAGACAATGTTTTTCTTACAAAGAGGACGAGTGTGTCATAACTCACGAAGAGAAAAAAAAAGTCTCTCAATATGCAAATAAATTCCTGAATGATTAACAAGTTGTTCATTACAGAAAAGAAACATCATTTTTTTGGAGAGTTATGAATGGGACTAGATGAATTATTTTATACAGTACATGAACTGCTTAAATCTTTTAGCTTTTTTGTTCTACATAATGAAAAAAATCAGAGTTCAAATTTGCAAGCTCTTTGCCTTAAGCAAGCTGCAGCCCAAAAACCACACAATCACAATGACAATAGTGGTCTTCCATATACATCAGTCTTTGCTGTTAACTAATGTGTTTTTGTAAAATGTAATGTAATCGCTGGATGTGACCTGCTCTAGAGTATATTGAAAAAATGCAACCATTAATCAAATCAGTCTGACTCTACCATCTTAGAAATAAAAGCTTTTATGAAGTGATTTCAGGTTCCCGAAGTTGTTTGTGTTTATACACTAACCAAAAAAAATCAAATGTTCTTATGTGCACTGTTGGGGTTTCTGCTATATTGTCTTCATATTGTGATTGTGTCTGATATTTATTTCCTTGTTTATATTCTGTATGTCTTTGATGACGTCAATATGTTTGCTTTTGGCAAACTTAACTTCATTGAACATCATTAGAAAGAGTTTTAGATTTGTATTTGATAACTTGTTGCATCCCCAAGAAGTTCTGTCTCTAGTGACATTCATGCACTCACTCACTCAGTCATACCTAAATGTATATTTATGTTTTATTTACTCTGATCTGTTTGGTGCGCTGCACATTCAGCTGTGTCCCCAGGCTGTGGAAAAGCGGTCATCACTGGTTTCCTTCAATCTCAAATGATAAGCAAATTTAATCTGAACACCAATTTGACCTGAATTTATTGCAGCATCATCTGTCTTGCATGACATCATCGCTCCTCCATCCATGTATGCAACCTTGTTTTACCCTGTACGTGAGCTTACATGGGATCCTGTTTACTGCCTCTCAGGATCTGCTTTAATGTCACCAGTTTAATCCTGTGGCTCACCGGCTCAGTGTTAACAGGGGATGGTGAAGAATGAAAGATCCACAGCAGCTGAAGGTATAATACAGTTTGGATGCTTCACATGACATTGATGGATTCCTGTAGCAATGTTGTAAGCTTGTATTTATAAATCTTGACTTATCCCCAGAGGAAAATGCAAAGCAATGCAGCATTCAAAAACTCTGTCTTATTTGTCCTCTCAGAAAGAGATTTCCCAGGGCTTCCAAAGGAAAGTAAAGACACTCTCCAGTGTAGTAGATGAAGTAAATATTTTGATGTTGCATCTCTTTTAGTACTAGTAAAAGCCTAAAGAGTTTGCAGATATTATGGCTGAAGTTTTAAATGCTTTAGCTGACTGTATGTATATTATTGGTGCAGAAAAGTTAAATATTAATGAAACTGATTGCAACAAGGTTGCATAGCGCAGATGCCCAAACATTTTGTGTACTTTCTTTTCCTGTGGCAATGAGTACATTTATGTTACTTTTTCAAAAACTCAACTTATTCATCTTGTTATCTTGAGCAAACAAACAACAACGCTGCTTTTACCAGTAAAAAAACTTAATTTATGTTGTTTTCTTCCAATTTCTGTCATTATTGTTGTTATCTTGAGATACTAAAGCTTTATCTGGAGGAGTCAAGATTTGAGAAAGCAACCAATGTTAAGTAGTTTTACAGCGAAAATTGAGCAAATTGAATGCATGGATGTGTGTCCGTGTAAGACTTCCAACCCATAGACTACAGTTGTGCTATTTGAATAAAAACAGCTTCAAAACTAAACTTAACAAATTAAAGTTATAAAGTAATCTCATACAAAAAAGTACTTGAAGAACATTCACAACTTATGTTGAGTTTCTGTACGTCAACATAAAACTTTATTGTACTTAAATATAGTCACACAAAATGGTACAGATTTAAAGACTGCAGAAAAATAACTATACCAGAATACACAACACACTATGCATGATTTTACAAAGATTTTTGGCAAAATAGCATGCGAATAAGACACGGTTAATTAAACAAATAGCAGCTTCTTTATGTTCTATATACAAAGACTCTGATCCACACAGTTTTTCTTGCATTATCCAAAAATATGAGCTCCAGATTTCATATTTTCAGTAAATGAGATTTAAATGGAAATGTAAGAAAATGTTATAAGGAAAGCACTTCTCCTATTAGTTCTCATGTTTGACTAAGAAACACGATGACTTCTGTCCTACCCAGAATCCTGCCATCATTCTCCCTGTAAAGCAACTGTTAATCTGCTTCAGCAGCCTCAACTCCCGTGTGTCTGCGCTCTCCACTCCCTCTGTCATATCATCAACCGCATAAAACTTTATGACCCCAGCTGGATGGTCGAGGTACACCCCAATGGTGCTGCACTGAGGGATATCCCAGATTTCTGTATTGATGCCATTGAACCACACCTGGTAGTGGGATCCACCCCACCCGAGACCCCAGGACTGTTCGTTCTCTCCCAGCCCGCAGGGTCCATCACTCCCTCTCCTCCCAGCACCCTCATTGGCGACTCCGACCACCACCCATCCTGAATACGTCACCTCCCAGTATGCTCTGAAGCCCAGGATGCCTTCCTTAGAAAGAACCTTATAGAGGAGAGAAGATGATAAACTCTATCTGGAAACTAGAAAAATATTTAATGCCAGAATGTAGGACTTTAAACCTACCTGGGGGGTATGTTCATATCTCTCCGGTCTGTCCAGGACAGGACAAGTGACATCATCAGTCATTCGAGACACCTTGGTTCCGCTCTCCGTGATCCAAAGCATCTTATTGGCTGTCTTGTCATCGAAGGAAAGATTGATCCAGTCTGTTGGATGTGGAAGATTTAACAGTAGGGCATAAAAAATGCAGCTAATGATCCAAAAGAAGAAAGTTTGTGACTTTTAAAGAATGATTTTTACATTTCAGAAGATCAGTTCTGCATGTGGGCTCAGGGATGTTGGGCTCATACTCTGGGATATTTTCTGAATGAAGAGAAAAGTCAGATAGTCATAAGCTTTATGTACGTTTATAAGAAAGCACAGTTGCATAGAAAAGCAGTGGCATTGTCTTTAAAGTAGATTCAAGTTGAAGTTTCTGGAGTAAAGTGTAGTGTTTTTATATTTACTCTTTAAAATAGTTAACTTCAATTTCTAATGGTTTAATTATAATCTTACCTTTTGGTGGAGCCACATCTTTAGATTTTGCCCCTGCAAAAGTAAAACAAGTATGATTAACAGCTAAGCTGTACTAATTGTATATTTGAGTTATAATGCAGTAACATTTTACACTTTTAATGTGCTTTCCATCTTTAGGTGTAGAACTGTTCAAGCTGCCAAAGTTAATAGTAGCTGATTTGTAATTTAGAATAAGAATTTAAATCAAGATTCAAATTTTCTTCAACTTTGCATTATGTCCTAAGAGCACTCATTGTAAACCTTCTACAGAAAAACCACACAGTAATCTAAACTCACATGCATTATCTGCTGATGATTAGAAATAAACTTCACTCACCAGGTCCGCCAGCAGCAGGCAGGATTCTATTATTTGGAGCACTTGTTGGCATCTTAATCACTTATTCCTGTGTCGGGGTTTCCTGAATGTAGGCGTCTCTCAGTGGTGTTCTGCTGCAGTGATGTTTCCGGCTTCTTTATATACCCTCAGGAGAGGGGATATTGGAGGGTTTCGGTGGGGGCCCGCCAGGGCTCTCTGAGAGGACTTTTGGTGAGGTATCTAGAGATAATGAGCTCAGTGATGGGTGTGAGGTGTCGTCTGCCAATACAGGATATACTCGGCAGCGCAAATAATATAATCATCCCCTAATCTGTGTGTAGTCAAAGGCGTGTCTTGGAAATTGATACCTGGTTCAGGAATGTGGTGATCCAATACAGGAAAACAAGGGTTATGTAAGACTGTAAGGCTCCAGTATGACAGGATTATGGGTGCTTTCGAAGATGGCAATTGAGAGGATTGATGGTTAAGCGGATTTTTCAACCAGGCAGATGCTCATCTCTGTTGTTTCTATGCTTTTTTTAAATAAATTTGAGGTAAATATAAATCATAACCTTTGTTAAAAAGTTAGTATAATTCACCTTATATTGTTGACTTTGACCTTAAAATCTCTTTTTCTTTTAAGTTATGAACACTTTCTTTGACTTATGATTTTTTTTCCTTTCTGTTAAACACTTTGTAAACTACAGTCCCTCTGTTAAGACAGAGTACCTAGTTTTTTTCCCCATCAACTACATTCATTCATTAATGTAAAGTTTCACCCAAGCGGCAACCTCCGGTCTAAAAATATGAGTCCAATGCAGAAGTGTTAAAAGCTGCAGTTCATCGAGGATCCGCTTGAGGCTGGCTCCAGAAGTACTGGAAGTCACATACACATGAATGGGAAAAATACGATCTTTACAGCAGAAACAAACATGTTTACAGCCTGGTACAAAAAACGAGTGTAGTCAGGATAGCTCATTTCTCGATCAGCTCACACTGTGAGGGGGGTGAATTTTTATCTAACACGGCAATTTCGAAGATATTGAGATTATGAGACTTCCAATGAGAGACCCCGGTTGACTGCAGGAAGACTGCAGCTGTTGGCTAGGAGGCTCAAACTCCGCCTCTTTACGTCACACTGGCTCCACAGCACTACTATGGCTGCCGCTGACGATTGGCCTCAAAACAGCTCTTCAGAAACAGATGGGTGACGTCACGGATACTACGTCCATATTTTATACAGTCTATGGTTTCCCCCTAAGCACAATATTAAAATCAGTTGGCTCTATTGAAGCTTAAAAAGTGAAGTCATGACCTCGACTGTCCAGAGCAGCCACTGAACAGGGTCACAGCTCCACCTTTTTGCAAGGATTACTTATCTGTCAGCAGTGTGTGAAAGCCTGTGTCTAGTTTTTGTTCACTTTACGAGAGGAGAAGACTGTCATGCCGTTACCCTACATCCCCTCGTTTTTTTTCCTTCATAAATCCTAGCGGTCAGCCCGGCGTGGTTCCGACACCATAGTCCCCAGGTATTTGCTGTTTAGTGTGTCCGTTGCCCTGTAATCAGCGCTCCAGTAATCTGCTTTTGCAGGCAGGAACACAAGAAGGACGGGACAGCCTTGATTTAAGATTTGGCACTTGGCCCCGGGTAGTAAACACCTCAGTGGGTGAGCGTGTATCACCAGAAAGGGTTTACGACCAGCAAGATGCTCTTTCTTTTAACCTGTGCCATGTGCGTTAAAGGCATTTGTGATTGTAAATGACCGATGTGATAATGTAGGTCAGGAGCATATCTTATCCTGTTATGATGAACTGAGGAACCCACAGTCACAGCAGGAAGTGACACAAAGTGGTGTTTAGGTAACTGGGCTTGATGTATTTAAATGGTGCTTAGCGTGTGCTTAGTGTGTGTCACACATTATTATCAGATTACTTTTATTAAATGTGCATTTAATTGACATATTTTGCAATTATGATTCCAGTGCCCTGTTTGTGCATGTATGTTAAAATAAAGTGAAAGTATTTTCTTCTTCATTGTTAAATTTTAAGCAAAGTTTGTGACAATATGCGAGGCGACGTAAAACATGATGTATGAGTATAACGACATCAGGCAGACTAAGTTAAATGGATTAAGCTGAGGACATCTTGAAGTTTTTTTGTTTACATTAGTTATCCCTAGTGGCTATGTTAAATGCTTGATTCTGATTAGGGCTGAACGATTTTGAAAATTAATCTAATTGCGATTATTTTCCTTAATATTGCGATTGCGATTTAATATGCGATTATTTTTTCAAGGCCCTCTTCATGTATTTTTTAACAAACACAAGCAATAAATCAATCTGTATTATAATAAACAATATCAGATTTATTATACACAAACTGTTCTTTCTCATAGGCTGGGCTTATGTTAAGATAAAGGCAAATGAAGCATGAATTAATATGAAAGATGGTTTATTTATCTACTTGAATTACAGTTGTAAACTTACTAAATACTTTGACCTGCAGTCTTGTGATCTTTCACCACAACTACTTAACTAATTCTGCCAAACAAGTGTTTTAAGTTTGAAGCATGTTTCTATGTGAACCAGCTGACTGCGCACAGCGGAGACGTTCAGCTAGGGGCTGGGTCTCTCTTTTTCTCTGCTGCCGGACTGATTCTGACTCAGTTGCGCTCCTGACTGACACCTGACCACGTAAACATGCTATTTTTTCTCAATAAGAACCAGTAGAGAGAAACTGGACACTGTGAGTCTAAAATATGATTCTGTTCAGTTGTCCTGTTGCAGTAAATCCACATGTTGTCTGGGTCTTCACTGACTCTGCGTCTGCGGAGATTATTTACAAACCTGCTCCACATGTTGATATTCAGCGTGTTGATTATTTTGTACGCCTCAATATGATCGGTTCTTCTGCTGAGGCCATTTTTTAAAGATGTCAACAACAAAACAACAAATCAAAACTTAGCGTGACTGAAGTTGTTTTCTTCATCCCCTGCTCGCACGTGTCTCGTTCTTTGGAGATTTTTGGTGCATTACGTCCACCTACTGCATGCATGTCACGTAAGGTTGCGTCCGTGTACATGAAACTTTAGAATTTTTTTTTTTTTTTTTTTAATCGCAGCCTTTGTGATTTGAAAATTGCATTCTATTACATTGGAATGTCGGTTTGAATTCGATTAATCCTTCAGCCCTAATTCTGATTGGTTAAAACCATAGACTGTATAAAATATGGACGTAGTATCCGTGACATCACCCATCTGTTTCTGAAGCACTGTGTTGAGGCCAATCGTCAGCAGGAGCCATAATGCTGCTGTTGAGCGATTGTGACTTAAAGAGGAGGAGTTTGAGCCTCCTAGCCAACAGCTACAGTGTTCCTGCCTGTCAATCAAGTCAGCTGTGCCTCTCATTGGAAGACTCGTAATCTCAATATCTTCGAAATTGCTGCGTTAGAAAAAAATTCACCCTCCATACAGTGTATGCCGATCGAGAAATGAGCTATCCAGACTACACTCGTCCTTTGAACCAGGCTGTAAACATGTTTATTTCTGCTGTAAAGATCAACTTTTTTGAATTGGTGTGTATTTTAGCACTTCCGCATTGGACTCATATTTTTAGGCCGGAGGTTGCCGCTTGGTTAAAACATAACAATAGTGATTAATTCTCAAGAGCAACTGTGACGCCAAGGAGAACCTGACCACACACATCATATCTAATCAATGTGCAGGAATGACACTGGCACATTTCACATCTACCTGTTGACACTGTGGCAAAAATGTTGGTTTCCATCTCAAGGGCTCATAGCGACCTATCGTCCCTACAGAACTCTACGCTCCCAGTATGAAAGCCTTCTTGTTGTACCTAAAGTGCCCCACCCCCTATTATAAACAGTGTATTATTGTAAATGCTAATATTAGACCTGCTGACTTTAACTGCCATAAATATCAAGATCAGTGTATTATCATTAATTTGAAGTTCCTGCAAATAGTTTAAAATTGTACCATTATTATTGGCACTGTAACCATAAGTCTGTATAACCTGTGTTTTTAATGTTGTTGTTGTCTCTATCCATGTCTTTCTTTCTGCATCTCACTTTACCCCCTTTCCAACACTGTCGCAGCAGATGGCTGTTCAACAAGAGTCTGGTTCTGCTCGAGGTTTCTGCCTGTTAAAAATACTTTTTTTTTTTTTACATTCTTTCTAAATGCTGCAAAGTGCTCTACATATGGGGGATTAGGACAGGATGAGACAGAATCTTAAAATAGGATGGGGTTAGATCTTGATGTTTGGTCTTAATATAAATAATACACAACAAAGAGTATGCTCTAGGCCTACTGTTTTTATGAAGTGTCTTGAGATAACATTTGTTGTCAGAGAAGAGATGTTAAAGTGCGCTCATGCTGGTAGTGTGATACACTCCAGGTTAAAGCCAGGTGCTCTTAAAGAATAAAGCATGTCTGTCAATGGGAGGGAACCACAGGGGCTGTCTTTAGGCACACTCACTTTGGTCAAGGATAAGGTTTGAAAGCCTGTATGCATGTGTGTATCTATTTATGTATTCATTCATTCATGAGGTATGCCCTAGACAATTAAAGGCTTGTCCTTTACTCAAGTGAGTGCACATGAAGACGGCCACCCGTGGTGCTGTAAAAATATGGATTGATTGATTTATACATATAAAATTGATAAATAGACTCAGGTTTTTGTTTTTAAACTTTTAATGTTAAATGTAAGAAATTAGAAAAAGGAAAATTTAGCTCAATCAATGCAGCTGTAGGAGTGGTCTCAATACTTTACATCGGAGTGTTTATGAATGTGAAGACAAAGTGTTTATTGGCTGCTTATATTTTTGTGATCATCATTTCACTTTGTGTAAAAACTTACATAAGTGTACTCTTACATTGTGAAATACCTTTGCACATCTTAAACCGCACACTGGTCAGTCTGACAGCAGGAACTCTACAATGAAGATTTAAATCTTTGCAGCTGTATTCTCAGTGTGTGTGTGTGTGTGTGTGTGTGTGTGTGTGTGTGTGTGTGTGTGTGTGTGTGTGTGTGTGTGTGTGTGTGTGTGTGTGTGTGTGTGTGTGTGTGTGTGCGCGCGTGCGTGTGTTTGTGTGTTTGTGTATGTGTGGGGGTGTTGTGTTCATGTTTGCATGTGTATGCTTCCAAACACTTATCACCCCATCCACCTTCAATACATCAGTGCTGTCACTGAGCAATGTCAGGAGATCAGTGGTGGTGATATAGTAAGGAACCTGTGGGCGGGGTTTTCCTGGTAACAGGGCATCGCTCACAGACATCGAAGCATCCGTGCAACCTTTTTAAGGAAAAACATATATACAGAGGTCCAGTTACAAGCCTCCTTCTTCTCCCCCCTTCTACTATCTCACGTTCATGTCCACGCCACCGGACCTTCATCCTTCACCTTTGTCCTGCATCAAAAGTATATAAGAGAGGCCTTAAGGAGTCTCTCGGTGGGGACTCATCATACAGAGATCATACCTAGAAAGGCCAGTGACCTCAGACTAAGACAGACCACTGGAGCAGCTAAGACAGACGGAATCAAGATGCCCACCACCAACAGAATCATATCTGACACCAGGAAGACAGACAAAGGTGACATTTTGTGCAATATTCAAATTTCAGAATCAGTCATTTTAAAGCAGGAATTTTGTATTTATAGTTTTTTTTTAAGTTTTAAACAAAAACTTGACATACTTATGAACAATCAAAAGCTCATCCTCTTTTCTGTCAAATTAAATCATTGTAAATAATACTGCAATATCTGCCATTTTATCCCACTTAAAAACTCTAGTATTACTAGAGCTATGGATCTGTAATAACCTCAGTATGCGTTTGCAGCAGTGGGAGTGTTTTTTATACCCTCTGTGGTATATTCTCCAAGTGTATGGGTCATCAGGGTTTATGTATGTGTGAAAAGCGCCATATTTTACCGGCTGATTTCATGCTTGTCGTAATGAGGGGCATATAATGGTTTTACTGCCTGGGAGCAAGGGTCTGCTCGTGTCAACATTATCTGCATTGAAAAGATGGTCTTTGTATTGAACAGACTGCATGTCCAGTGTAATATTGGTCATTAGGCAAAGCTGTAGCTGATATCATCAACATATTAAAGTCTGAACTTGCTGTGGTTAAGGCTTTATGGACAATAAAACAGACTTATATGGAGCTGGGATTTAATTTGCATAAAGAGTGTTACAGCTGGTTTGCTGTTAGAATGGCTTTTTTTGTTTAGTTTCATTTTGAATCTTATTTGGTTTAATAAAAATGTTATAAGCTTTTAATTACAGGAATGCAGTTATAGAAAAAGACACAGGTGTATTTTTTTTCACTCACTAAAAATGTAAAATTTAATGAGTGGTATAAACGCAGCAAGAAGGTATAAACCCATTATCGCAATATTTATATAGATCTTTTAACCATTTGACTAATGAGCCTGTACAAGGTGGCGCCGTGGGGGTTCAGGGCCGCTTTACAGTTTAAATGTTTTGTATGGTGTCAGGTTGTAATGAGACAAGACAAAGCTGCTATTTTCATCACCTTGTGCTAAATCCAGACAGGTGGCTTAAAATTCCTACATGTTGTCAGTCAGCCTCCAGTCAACAGAGAGATAAATATCAGCTCATTTGGATGTGGCACGCATACTGAGTGCCGCAAAAATAACTGTCAGGTTTTCAAAAAATGGGGAAAATTATGACATGTTCTGGTAGAGGTTACTCTCACCTTCAGTTCTTTGCTTTAACATTCATCAAACCATTCAAAGCTGAGAACATTTGCTTTGATTGATTCCTTTAAAAGTTAGAAAGTGTGGCCTTACACGACTGCCAAGCCTCACACGTTCTTAGATGGCACTGATGTGTGAACAAATCAGGTTGTATATGTTGAGGTGATCGTTGGTAAAAATATAACACATAAAGTTATGTTAGTCGATGTTGACATCTCAATGCTGAGAGGATTAGGTGTCTCCACGTTTTGATCTCCACCCGGAGACTGCATACTTAAAAATGATAGCAAGATAGAGTGACTTACAAAGTTGGCATAAGGGCTTAAGATTGTTGTGCAAGTATTATAAATCAACAATTGTTTCCTTGAATGCTATGACTTAAATGGAAATAGAAATGCTAATAGACTAACAAGTCTCAATATGTATCAAAATTATCCCCTTTGCTATTATGTTGTGGATGTTGCATGAGTGGCGAGTTTTCTAGCTCACCATTACAATTCACCTACTTTTGACTTATGCTCATGATTTCAGTCGACTTTTCTTCATTCTCCTTGTTGCTATTTACTCCATTAAACAAATGTTGAGCCTCTCTGAACTTGTCCAACCTCCGAAAGCAGATCTCACTCTTCTCATCTGATTAACTGCCTTGAGCTTTACACACTGCCTGGGTGTGACCACAGCTAACCCCTGGAGCATGAGAAGTGTCTAGATCATTCTAACAGCCTGGCATGAATCAACCATTGGCACGCACTAGTAGATATGTTGATCTGACAGAGGCAGATGTCTTTCCAATTATAAGCATATATTTTTTTTAGGTGTGTCACCTTATCATCAGTTGAGACACGTACCGCAGCCTATACTGTAGTGTATATAACAGCCAAGTATGACACCCTTAATATAGGTCCCTGTCATGACATCACTTTTTTTTGTGTCTCATTATTTGCAGGAAAAAAATCAAAAGCTGAAAACACAGGTAAGAAAAGCCCTTTGATACAGGCTTTACAGATGTTTCGTAAGTGTGGGTAAATTTTCATACGGTTCCCCTGACCTTGTTTGACACCTGACTGATGTTGTTCTGTCACACACGCCCCAGAGAAGATCCCAGCATATGAGCCTGATATCCCTGAACCAACATGCAGAGCTGAACTCATCAAACGTAAGATTTAAGTTCTTTTAACTGTACCTTTTTTTTTAATTAAAAAAAAACCTTATCTAAAAATAAGACATTGGAAATGAGGGCCTGTGTCCATTAGTGACGTTTGTTTTGCATGGGTTGCACTTAAGCATTTTCAACACTCAGTATTTTAAGTGCTTGGCTTCAATGAATGAACACCCTTCAATGTCACTTCTCCATCACTGACCAATTCAAATCAAGAAAGGGACCTCTGATAACAAATTTGTGATATTGGAAGTCAGTACATAAGAGAAACTAACCACACTTGTTTTTTCAAGGTGCAATTTCCAGGTCTGGAGCTGCTGCTGGTGCTATGACATGATTTCTATCAATTAACTCTGTATTTTATTTGTAAAATTCCATTCAATAAAAGCAAATATGAAGCATAAGCAACACTTTAAAACAGACTTAACAGTCACAACTAGGAGAGTCAGCAGTGCTGCGGGACAACTTTTGTTCAGCAACAGAACGCGTCTGTGTGAAACACTCAGAAACGTATGTCGTGGGCACTGCCTGCACAAAACACGCAGTTAATGGACACAGGCCCTTAACGCATTGATAACTCTGAATTTATTGCAAAAACAGAAATAAAATATTTAACATAAAAAGAGACATGTTGAGCTTTTAACTTAGCTGATCACCCAGCTGTGTTAAATACTTGATTCTGATTGGTCAATCAACGCTTGACATCGGTTATTAACTTTGACTAACATGAGCAACTCCAGAGACAACCAGATAACACACCTCATGTCAAATCAATCTGTGGGAAAGAGTTGCGGCACATTTTGCTTTTGCTTGTTGACACCACACACTTTTTTGCTTTGGTATAGATTCAGTTAGCATCACATTGGTAAACAATGTGGGAAAAGACCTTAGTTTCGGTTGGCATGCCAAATCGGCAGGCCCAACAACATGGATGTTTCAAATTGGATCCTGTAGAGCAATTCTCGCAATGGCAGCGGGTGCAACTTTAGGTTACTGATCACTACAAAGAAAGTTAACTATTAATGCTTGTGATGATGGTAGTGTTAGAAGTTGTGATATTTGCATTGTTTATTCTTAAAGATGTGTCAGCCGCAGAGGAAAGCTGAATGAGGGCAAAAAACAACTTGTGTAGCTTAATGGAAATGCAAATTTAATTCAAATAATTATAGATATGCTTGCTAAGAGTTGAGCATGACTTGACTGTAAATTGAATAGTTCAGATTTATATTAAATCTGACTTAAACAGGCAGATGTGAATACATTGACATGGAATACTTACTGCCGTGAAATCACAGGGATTAATTATTTTATAACTTTAAACATTACAATTTTTTAAATCAAATCCAAAATAACAATATTTTTTGCTAACTTTTGATTATATCTCAAGTAGGTAGCCGGGTAATAAGAGGGATAATGTATGGTCAGCTGGTGGTTATGCAAAGTAGAATACCGTCAGGACCCCAATGCAAAGCTTTTATAGCTTCTTATCCACATACAACCATTGTATATATCTGGTATATGTGGCCTGGGTGTAATAACTAGTCTTTCACACAATTGTGTTGCAATAGTGGAATTATGTAGGGCACGAAGAAAATCCATTTATTAAAGCTATATTGCACTTTTTAATATTTGTTTCTTTACAATGTAATCACACATTGCACTTTCTTCTTGTACTCTGCAGGCATATTCCAAACACTATTTTATTGAATACATGCTTTTTTTCCTGTAATTTTTAGACTGGTTTGACCTCTCACTGGATGATAAAACAGCCAATAAGATGCTTTGGATCACAGAGGGTGGGGCTAAGGTGGCCAGAATGACAGATAAAGTCACCTGCCCTGTCTTGGACAGACCAGAGCGGTATGAATATGCTCCACAGGTAAAATATGAAAACTTAGATTAGTTATTTGGATGAAAATATGTTTCTCATGTGCCCATAACTTGTCAACACCATGCCATAGCAGGTGTAGTCTTGCATGTTTGGGACACCCAGTCAACTGTTTTATGGCCGAGGGCTCTCCCCGGGGTTTATTTAAATCCTGAGGCAGCTGGTTGGCATAGCAAAGCAGAGGAAGCCAAGCTACTCTAAATTCCCTGCTGTGGCAGCAACAGTAAATCACAGGTTTTGTTAGATTACCTCTGATTCATGCGGTTCTTTTCATCCTCATTCCAAAAGGTTCTCTGCAATGAGGGCATCTTGGGCTTCAGAGGCTACTGGGAGGTGGACTTCTCGGGATGGGTGGTGATTGGGGTTGTGTACGAGCGTGCAGGGAGGAGGAACAACCAAGGACCATGTGGCCTGGGGGAAAACGAGCAGTCCTGGGGTTTCGGCTGGAGCGGTTCAAGCTACCATTCATGGCACAACAGCCAAAGTATAGAGATCACAGATATCCCCAAATGCTCCAGAATTGGTGTTTACCTCGACCAGCCTGCTGGTGTCCTCAATTTCTACGCTGTGGAGGAGGGGAAAGAGGGAGAGGAGAGCACAGGGGGGAAGGAGGTGAAACTTTTGCATCAGATTAAAAGCACCTTTACGGAGAAGATGATACCAGGGTTTTGGGTGGGGACACAGTCACACTGTTTTCTTGTAAAGACAGAGGAATAAAGTCTGATTATAATAGTGTATTAAAGGTGAAACCATATTTTTGTTTTGTAGTAAAACATATTACTCAGACAGCTTTAAACTCAAGATGAATGGACAACAGCAACATGTCATCGAAACACTATCATAATGAAGGTTGCCTAACCCTTTGCACACTACCCTTTAAAATGTTCTCAGGTAGATTTCAGTTAAAGGCACGGAGTATGAGATTAGTTGGAGTTCACCTTTTGCCCCCCACTCTTTTAGACTTTCCTGAACCCACCGGACCACTCAAGGCTTGTAGTAATATATTTCTTATATATTTGTATTCCTCCATTGTTTTTATTTGATAAGAATATAGATGGTGACCTAGTTTGGTATGGATGTATAAAGAATGTTACATTTGTGTGAATAAATACCAATCAGACTTTTGTCGCTGTTTGTTTAGCAGATTGCCATCAAACAGCATGTTTTCACATCCTTAAATTGGACTTGTAGCATCACTAACAACATAGCAGATGCAATTTCTCATTATTGCCAAAAACAGAAACAAAAACATGTCGCCCTACTTTTGCACATTTGTGGCTTCTTAGCTACAACAGTCCGAGTCCACCTTTGTGTTTGTGTGTGTCAGGTGTCTTATGATTAAATCCTTGCAGTGTTCAACTCGAGAGAAACAGTAGATATTTTGTGTTAGAAGAAGTTCCTAACCCTAACTCTAGTTTCCATAACATTTCCTTTTTTTTAACTAAACACTGCAGAAGCAGGTGCTAAGTGATTTCCTGCACAGTGTAGGTTTAATGCTAATTTCTGAAAGATGCAGTTGTCGTTTTCTCATCCAGCGCCGTCATTGTGTTGATAAGGTAGTTGCGTTTATTTGTACCGCACTGTTTTTTTTATAGCAGCGAGAGCAACTTCACCTTTTGACCGACAAAAGAATGGTGTTAAGTAAGTTGCACGAGGGTCCTCTGCTACAAAAGTCCAGTTGAGATGTCAATGGGTAAGTAGACCAGGAGACGATGACTAAAGGGTCAAACACATCAAACTTGATACAGCATTTGCGGGATCACCACCCAGTGTTACACGGCCAAGTAAAGGTAATAAATAAGACTGTGTGACATCACATTAGTGGCAAGTTACTTCATGAAACATTGAGTTGGTAGAGAAATAGTTACAGGGTTCGTACGGGTGAAATCCTTGAAAATGCTTGCATTTTAATGTTGTGTTTTCAAGGTTTGAAAATTGCTTGAATTTGCTTGAAATTGTAATCATATATATTTCACAATTAACAGCAATCTGACTCAACAGATCGATTAAATGGAGAGAAATAAAATAGTCATATGTAAAAAAAAAAAAAAATCACTCTCCCTGATGGGCTTGCGTGTGTGACATGCTGGTCTGTTGTCAAGTGTGACGTGACGTCGCCCCCAAGAGGACAGTGAGTAGACCAACATGCCAGGAGGTTCAATGAACTTTGGCTGGAAAACAATAAATATAAAATATGGAAAAGACGCAGGAGCAAACCCACGCGTTGCCTGCTGCAAAAAAGAGATCAGACCTACCACTATGGGAGAGTCGGCACTCTACAGTCATATGAAAGGTAAGTTTACAGGTATACTAGCTTCCATGTTAGCCCTACACGTTAATTAGCCTGTTATTTTTTTATGCTAACTGCCTGTTTATGCTACATGCTAGCATGTGTGATGTAGAAGCACTGCGCCATATAACGTGTAGGTGGTGTGATGATTCCAAGCAGCCGTACCGCTGTCACCCGCGGAGTGTTTGTAGCTCTGGGCAGGTTATTACTTGACCGCAGTCTCGTCTAAAAATACTGTGTCGTGCCTGAGCCGGTGGCCGCGAAGTGGGAGGTTCTCCAGCTGGATACGAAGGCACGACGCGGTCTTTCTTATTGAAACCCGATTCTACCACATTATGCAATTTACAACTGCTTACAGTACTTGAAAAGTTTGCAAATTGACATTAAAAGTCCTTGAAAAGTTCTTGAATTTGACCATGAAAAAAGTCTATGAACCCTGTAGTTATAAATGTGTCAGTTACAAGCAATGGCGTCTTGGGAAAGTGGACTGTCAATACAAAGTAAATGAAGTTTACAGAAGGGAACCCTAGGCATTGTGGGTTAATTTACCTGGTTCAGACACCATGGGATTTAATGGTTACCCACATTAGTTAACTGTCCCCTCTATTATTAAATACTTAAAACAACATAATTAAAAAATATATTTATTATTTAGTACAGAATAATTTTAATTAAGGCTTTATTCCCATTGTAAAAGGCAGCAAAAGACATTGATAAGACAAAATCTCATCTGCTGCATCTCCTGACATCATTGTCCTGCTTGTGCTTGACATTGGGCTTCTATTCTGGTGCTGCCATAAGACAAGGACACATTATTGGCTTCCTCTTTTCAACTTTGACTTCAACTCAGAAAAATTCCTTCTTCAACCCCCCCTCAAAAACAAAAAAATAATAAATCATGCCTGAGCCCAGAGACCTTGCTTGCCCCCATGCATACTTTCTCTGGTTCAATTTGGTGCTCCCTCCGCCTGCGGACAAAGTGTTACTGCTAATCTATTTGCTGGTTTTGTCCTGTACATGTGGAAAAAAAAAAAAAAAATCCAAAAAACCATTTGAATAATCGTTGAATAGATGCCAATGATTATGGAATAGTATTTTGGCTTGAAATGCCCATCCCTAGTAATTCCTTGTTAAAGAGACTTTTTTGGCAGCGTGGGGATATTCTCCTCATTTGACACCTTCCCCGTGACAGCTATGGCAGGGCTAATTATAACTTGTTTGCTTTTGTAGGTCAAGAGGAAACATTGGTACATATTCATTTCAGTCTGTTTTATTACCGCCTAAAAACTACGCACAGTAGCTTTAATTAGCAAAAGGTGGCTGGCTTCCAGTATTCACAGATTATTAAATTGAGTCTGAAAGACTGAAAACATCAGTATAAACTGAGCCACAGATGATCCTTTACCCACACGATACAACTAGAGCCGACAGAGGCATAGTTTGGCATAGTTTGGCATAATTTGGCATAGTTTGTCTGGTATGAGTGAGGTGTCCTTGTGGTTCTGCTTCCATCTGCACAGCTTGTCTTGACACCATTGACAAAACCAGTTTCTCAATCCTACTTCCAGTCATGCCCGTGATGTTCCTTGCTTTTCTCATCACTCCTAATGTTTCAGGGGTGTCAGATTCCTGCTCTCACCTCACTTCTATACATAAGTAAAAGTCAAGTGCATAAACTCCTTTAATCCCCTGCTGAGCCCTCGTTCCACTGACCTCTACACCCCTCAAAACCCCCACCCCCTTTCCCTCTGAGGACACTATAAAAGTCGAGGGGGATCTTTGAACCTTTACTTTGGAAGATTTTGAGTATTCTAAAGAATCTGGACGTGGACTAAAGCCTCAAGATGCCACTTAAAACCAATTCTGCAGTCATTCCCACTGAGACCAACAAACCAGGCAAGTGTTAACATGATGTAGAATCTTGTTTTGATGCTCTATTGCTATTTTAAATGACATGTTTCACAGAACTGTTCATTACAGTTAGGGAATTGTATATTTGCTTTGACAGCATCTGCTTTGTGTGCTTCAGCTATACGAATCAGATCCTCCTGAACTTCTTGTGTTTTAGGTTTTTGCCACTGCCTGCTCTCATTCAGCTGGTGGTAGAAGCCTTCTTTTTAAAATGTAACTTTGGATTTTTTTTAAATTTAGCATTAGCGGTTTACAAGGATGCAAAATGTATCTTATAAAGTAAAAAAATCAAGGCAAGGGTGTCATAATTAAGTGAGACATCGAATAAAAAACAGCCACAGGTTTACACCTTTAAAAGATAAATGTAGAGATCACAACTTAAAGACAACCACGTTATAACGATTCAAAAACTCAAGTGAAAACAGAGAAGAAGACACTGACTATAAGCTGAAATTTTAGAAACACGATACAATTAGTAGTTCTTTTTTTCCCCATCAAACATTTTCTTTGCACATCCTCATCCAGTTTAGTGTCAACTTTACTGTTGTTCATGTGTTGTGTGATGTCGCGTGTGAAATAGGAAACGTCTCTTCAAATCGATGTTATTTAACCTTTGGACTGTCCTTTTTCAGGACAGAAAAGGAGATCAAGTAAGAATGGGGAGACAATTCAAGGTAATGGACTTGCATTGACATTTTTATACTCTTTGCTGTACTCAGTAGGTTTGTGTTAAAGCCCATATTCTTTCCTTACCAAGTTCCTGTTTATGTGCCAAACATCCCGGAGCCGACATGCAGAGCTGATCTCATCCCACGTACGAGTCATTTTTTAATTAAAAATTTAAATTAATTAAAATTAATTAACATTCTTCTGTATGCACTAAAAACTATGGTTCTTCACTTCTCTTCTGTAGACTGGATGAAGTTGTCTTTTGATGCTAAAACTGCCAACAAGATGTTGTGGATAACTGACAGCGGGTATAAGGTGTGTCGCAGGACTGAGGAGGTTTGCCCCGTACTGGACAGACCAGAGAGATACGAGTACTCTCCACAAGTAAGTCAGAAAACAACGTGAATGGGACTGGCTGCTAAAAAAGAAAGCTTGGTTATTATCTTATTTTTTCATTTATTTCAGGTGCTTTGTGCAGAGGGTATCTGGAAAATTAGGGCTTACTGGGAGGTGGAGTACACAGGCTGGGTGGCAATAGGAGCCACCTACGAAAGAGCAGGGCGCAGGGCGAGCTGTGGGCCCAGCGGGCTCGGAGAAAATGAAGAGTCCTGGGCTCTGTGCTGGTCGGGCACACGTTACCAGCTCTGGTTCAACGGCGTATATCAAGACATAATGGACTGCCCATACAGCTCCACTATTGGAGTATACATCGACCAGCCTGCAAAGATAATTAACTTTTATGCAGTATGCGGTGAGGGGGAAGAGAGAGAAGCCAAACTGCTGTATAAAGTTACGACCACCTCTGATCAAAAGATTCTGCCAGGTTTCTGGATGGGAATTCAATCTTCATGCACATTACTGAAAACACCTGAGTGAATAGCTAAAGCAAAAAATTCTGATGATCATTTAAACATGACTATTAATTCTGTTTGAGTAAATTGCAAAGTTGTAATAGTTTCTTAGAAATATTTTCCCATTGTTGTATATTTTATGGCCCAACACTCCTTCACTGTATTCTGTGAATGTTGTCCTGCAGCATCAGATTGAATGTTTATTAACTGATTGTGATATTTATTTGACTTGTGACTTTATAAAGCCTGAAATAAAGACTGTATTAACCACTACTCATTATTAACCAAAATATTCTTTCTTCAGGTCAAGTTCATAATCAACCCCTGTAATAATTTGATCATATATTTTCAGTTTTGCACCCCACTGTGCAAAATCCACAAAGTTTCATTTTCAAATTTTCTAAATATTTTGTTTGAAAGTTTGAACTTGTACTAGGGATATAAGGACACACTCAACCCATGATTCGATTTGAATCCCAATTTTTGGTTCATGATACAATTCACTCATGATTCTCAAAATTTAAATAACTACTATTTTATTTCAATTCTCAGATATGAACAGTGGCAATATTTTTTTTTCTCTTATATTTCTTTGTAAACAAAGTAATCCTTTTTCATTTTTAAGGTGTGTTGTAACTCAAATAAAACCACTGCACACTTTTTTTTAGTACCTTGCAAAAGAACTAAATGACCGCACAAAAATACCTTGTTGGAAAATTTCAGAACAATTATAGAGAAATGGAAGGCAAATGATTCCTAAATGAAAGTATTAAATATTAAAACAAATAAGGTAAATCTCTTAAAATGAGGGATTTAAATTTCAAGTATTCTCCTTGATCGATCTTTGGAAACGTTAACCATCAATTATCATTTAATCATTAAAAAAACGTAAACGTTTTCAATATAAAAAATAATGCCAAATGCGTTATTTCCCCCTAAATCAAATTTCCCTTCATGACACAATGTATATTACTGCAGTATTAAACAGCTATGGATCATATTGAGGAGTTCAAAATGTTAAACACGCTGAATATCAACGTAAGGAGCAGGCTCATAAATCATTTATATGTCATATGTGAAGACTCAGACTTCAACATGTGGATTTACTGCAACAGGACAACTGAACAGAATCATATTTCAGACTCTGTGTCCAGTTTTCCATCTACTCGTTCTTATTGAGAAAAATAAGCATGTGAACGCGGTCATGTGTCAGCCGGGAGAGCAACCGAGTCATAATCAGTCCAGCAGTGGAGAAAAAAAGTGCTCGCGGAGACCTGTCACTCAGCCGCAGCCCCCAGCTGAGCGTCTCCACTGTGCGCTGATTCTGAAACATGCAGATAGCGCCTTCAACTGTTTAAAAATAATATCCTGATACAAATTATGTTGAATCGATTTTTTAAAATATTTTTCGATACATCCTTACATCCCTACCTCATTCCTTCTCAGTCTGTTTTAGTTTGTTTTTAACATTCCCTGGCAGGTCAAGGCAGAGGTGTCCCGAGGATATGGTTGCACACACAGGGTAGAAAGGTCACAGCATCAATCCTCCTCTACACTTTTTTGGCTGAGTGAAGCAGAGGGAGTGAGAATCACCCCCAACTAAGTCAGTCAGTTCACTTTGATATGCGAGAGGCTCCGGCCTGGAGATCACTTTCCTGCTTTGACAGGTGGGCCTCAACTTCAGCCGCCTTCACACCTAAAGCATGAGCTTTAGAGGAACTATAAGCAGGGTGGACAGACAAATACAGTTACACATTCAGACGTCCAATGAACGACACAACTAGCACCAAAAGAAGCCCCTGCAAGGGATCCTACAAGTTAGTCTGCCAGAACATGTAGCTACTTTTACAAGTGAAATAACATTTTTATGCCGATGATTTCTGTATTTTTCCAAATTTCCAGTGATGTCTGAATAAATAGAACTTCATCCAAGCTTTTATTGGATTTGATTTGATGGACTGTATTCTAAAAACACAAGAGATCACATACATAGAGACATTTTTATGCTCAATTTGTAATTTGATTTTCATTGACCTGTTAGCAGAAAGACTGAAACAATATCATATTGCTAGTGTGGAAACAATGTGACAATCTAGGGAGGGTAACCTCTGGTGTTGAACGTACAGTGCAGAGGATCATCACCTGGATCTGCAGCTTCCCTTTATAGCTTTTATAGTTAGTGTGAGGTCATTGTTTAGCTGTCTGACTGGTGTGTGAATAAGGGCCTGTGTACATTAACACAATTTTTGCGTATGCTTGCAGTGCCTATTCCTATACAAAACCAACCTGGTTGGGCATTTTCAGCAACAATGGTGGAGGACTGAATGGAGGAGAAACTAACCACACTTGATTTTATCAGACACAGTGGCTATGTTTACATGATACTTTTAATTCCTCTTTAATTCAGAATAAAAATTAAATCCTCTTTAAAAAATTTAAAATGACCTTGTAAACACCTAATTCCGAATGAAAATGACCATTCTGAATTAAACTTAAATCCGAAGTAAGTGGCTGGTTTATTCTGATTTTAAATCCCAATTGAATAATTCCTGGATCATGTATACGTTCATTCCGCTTTGAATTAATTCTGGTCGTTCTGCGCATGCTCGTACCCTTGTCCTGTCACGATGACGCAGATATTCCGTGTTGGTGGGCACATATTCCAGGATGGCTGCCCGAAGCAAGCGTTGGACTGGAGCCGAGACTATTAAGTATACTCCTCAGCTGACGAAAGTGAAGCAGTAAGTTTGTGTCGAGCTGCTTAATCAAAACTATAATCAAACTCAAATCAAAAGTTGTACTTATTGTGTGGTCTTCCATGTTGTAACCGGAAATAAAAGAAGCAGGAACTGGAGTCTGTTTTCTTCCGAGACGTAAATACATCACACCCACCCTTGTCCAATCAGAACCCTTCCCAACCCCCAGACCTTAAGCGGAATTGAATAAAGACTATTAAACGTGTTTTCCATTTTAACCTCAATTCGGAATTACTATTTCCATGTAAATGCGAAGGAGAATACTTTAATTCCAAATTATGTAATTCTGAATAATTAATTCCGAATTAAAAAACATCATGTAACCGTGGCCTGTGTTCTTTTTTATTAACTCTGACTCATTACGGTGACCTTGAGTGCTCTGAAAGGCTCCTTTAAATAAAACGTATTATTATTATTACTTTTTGTTCGAGGGTACAATTTCCAGGTCTAGATCTGCTGCTAATGCTACAACATGATTCCTAAACAAAGTGTGAATCTATAAATGTTCTGAAATGTATGTTTTTGTAGATAAAACTATAATTAATAATTGTGACAGACTAGAGGTCATGTTTGTATCACTTTCACATGTGGGGGTTAATATGTTATGATAAATTTCATAAAAGTAAATGAGGTATTTAAATCTAAGATTGTTCTTAAAAAGATCTAGTCAGATTAATCAGGCCGATTCACAGCGTATTGACATAATCGATATTGGCCAATGCCTGCAGACAGTATTTGTTTATTAGTTACAATAAACAAATAATGTCTGCAGACACTGCAGGCAGCCTTTCCAGTGTGGCTGCTTTCCAGCAATATTAGTCCCCCTTGATTTAATTTGGCCATTTTGCTTTCAGTAGAGCTCAGGGGCTGTGGAATTGTGGGAAGCACTAAATATCACTAGTGTTACATGAGCAAAAACAATAAGACTTTTATACCTTTTATTTCTAGAGCTTTTTAAATTTGAATATGGACAGAAATCCAGCAGTCCATTATGGCAATATTTTACAGAGCTAACACCATTTATTTAAGAAAATGTTCATTTAAGTTCAGCAGTTTTGCTTCTCATTTGTTATCATTATTATTAAATTAGCATAATTTATTTTTGACAAGTTCTGGCCTCTCCCCTTTTTGCTGCGTCCTCTGAGCCAGGTCCTAACAATATAAAAAGGCCAAACAGTATTTGGTTTTATGAGTTTATTTATTGAGTACTTGAAATGCATAGTAGGGTAGCATGGTATTGCTGAAAAAACATGCATGAGCGCCGCTGATTCATGACCATATAATTGGACTGATTCAAAACCGGTCCTCAGCACATGGTTTATGTTTTGCACTATGTCAACTCATGTCTCACTCAGCGGTAAGAAAACACCAAAGCATTATCATAGTGAAAGTTAAAAACACAAACAAACATGGAATGTACAGAACGGCAGGACGGGATTTTATTGGTTTCATATTTAGGCTCCCAAAGGCAGGGATTGGTTGGTGTTTTCCCAGGTTTATTCTGGCTGTAGATAGCAGCTTTTTTTCACTCTTTTTTAAGAACACATTATGTATTGATTGCCATCGGGACATAAAGATAATTTTAACCAGTATAAGAAAAAGTGTATCTAAATCTGACTACCAACCCCAGCTTTAACTACACTTGTTTCAGGCCTCTACCAGTAACTGTGACAACGGGCCCTCATGATGTGAAAAAGATACGTGCCATGAAATTGATCAATATTGCCATATCAACAAGAAGTGCAGTTTATTTTTCCACTAAATTGGTAGGAATGAATCTGAGGTAAGGTTAGTAAATAGCGACTGTGAGCTTCATCTGATTTGTTTTATACTGGATGTTTCACGACTATTTCCCCCCCATTAAAAATAGACTTTTCCACCTCATAGACAGCCACATAATGTGTGTACAGAAGGGATTTATACGTCATATTTTTTTAATATTTGCTCTTAAGATAGGAAAAAAACAAGATACAGTTATGTAACTTCATGTATTTATGACTGCTGCAGTACACCTAAGTATGATTTATGCAGTGGTATTTGCGATGAGTAGGGTATAAGTGATGATTTACAGTCAGTGATCTCTACAGTTAAACCTATCTGACAAGTACAAACATCCATCTGCACCAAAGAAAATACAAGCGGAGCCCAGAATAAGCTCCAGCATAGAGCACCCTACATGTTTGAGTTTGGATGCTGGGCATGTGAGTGAGTTGTAACTCGAAGCTGGCGTCATGAGCAACATGGTACATGCTATATACGTGATACATAGCATGACATATAGGCTGCAGGAGGAGTCCCCCATGCTGTGTGCTCTGCTGTGCACGAAATATGAAATAATCTTAATAAAAACATAAATTTAAGAAGTTTTACTGCAAAACAGGTTAGTTTCCGGTGTTTTGGAATTTTCAGCACCATGTGAACACTTGTGCAGCAGCTTGATAAATTGTATTCAGCTGGTGCTAAATTACATCTACTCCATAATTTTATTCCCATCTGGTCAAACACCCTCATATCAATGGCATGCACACTCATTCATTCACACTGTATTGGTCCCCACAGGTCTACTGTCATGTAGCTTCTGGCTCTCATTCAGTCTGTCCACAGTCAGACACAGTATGGTGGGAGCATCACTTACATGTCGCTCTATACTCTCTGGCAGTATTTAGATGAATAACTCACACACATGGACACATGCATGTAAATAAGTACACACCAAGCATCACTCATCCTCACTGTGCCAGCCCTTAACATAGTTATAATAGATACCAATCTATGACATATGTGGTGCACACGGTCCATGACATTTGGATACAGGGTCATGGTCTGTTTATGGTTTCATGATGTCTTTGTTTTTGGGTTTTGACACCATCGACCAGCGCCAGTGCACTTCAAACTGAAAGAAGGGGACTATATTTACTCTGAGAGCTGACAGGATCCTTTCAAAGGGTGACTTGATTGAATTTTACCAGCTGGTCTGTCTGCTTTAGGTAATTTAACCTTTATTTTTCACCATTAGTATAAAGGTCTGCTAATACACATCAAGACAGTGAATTTTTAATGCTATAATTAACTCACATTTTGCTACTGCATCTCCAAGATTTAAACTACAGGTTTGTTACACCTACAACACAAATCATTGAACGTTTTTAACAACAAATATTACTGCTTACTAGTAAGAATAACAGTACCTGCTAATAAATCCAAAAGTTAACTGATTTTTGTAACTAAAGTAGAGGCAGAGCTAACCTGCAAATAGTTTTTGTTGATTTCAAATTAAACTGTATGTTTAACCTTCCTGTTATGTTGCGGGTCAAATTGACCCTTTGAAAGTCTATTTTAGGTAACATATGCGTTCCAAACCAGCTAAATGCAGCATAAAGATCTGGGCAGCATATCACAGAAGAGGTGTTGTGTTAATTTATTAACATCACTTCATTAAAATAAAAAAAATTCAAAATGTAAAAAAAAATTAACAAAAATCTATGTCATGTAAAACTATTGTATTTATATTTAGGGCTTTGCAATGTACATTAAAAAAAGTTTTAACATTAATTTTAATGAAAAACGAGTGAGTTATCCTCATTGAACCATGATCTGTGAGAATTAAAAACACCAACGGGCCAAATCTTGATTTAAATGGTTAGTAAAGGAGATAAAAATTAGATTTAAAAAAATCTGATTGGGATTTTTTGGGGGGTTCTGACACTTTTGGATAATTGAATATGCTTTGGGTCAAATTGACCCAGGAACATTATTGCTGTTCCAGAGAAACGAACATAACAGGAGGGTTAATAGATGTCAGATATATAAAGCACAAGTTTTTTAAGCTGTGGTTTACAACCTACATCTGGAGAAAGCAGACTGTGCATTTGCAAGGTCCTGTCTGTGTGGGGTTGCTATCAAATAAAACATAGTTTAACTCTGCTGCAGTGCAGAAAAAAATGTGTATTTATTGTACATATAAAAGCCTTATATCAAATTACTCTGCAGTGTCACATGAAATGTTAAAATTAATTCATCCTCGACCAAAAATCCATTGATGATAAATTATAATGAGCATTTCAACAATGTATGTATTTAAACTTGTAATACTTTAAGTACATTTTTTTTAAACAAATGTTCTCTTAAAAAGATATGAGCATTCTTTGTCATCTTTAAAAGGCCCATGCCACATCATTACTGAAGACAACAGCACCCTCTGCTGGTAAAACAGTTGCATTACACGTCTGAAATGTTTGCACTGGAGCCTGCATCCATGTTATAAGGTAACAAAGTTGTCCTGTAATCACAGTCACAGAGCTTTTATGTGTAGTTTAGCAACATTTGATTTACATAGCCTTAATATTTGAATTGTGTTGAACTGTGTCTAGGAGCTGTATGTGAAGCAGAAATTTATTCAGCAGCACCACCTGCTGGATTCTTGATGTTTGTGCAACACAAATAAAAAACACTTTTTCTACAGTGTTCTCTGAACTATATCCGCTTTCAGCGTTTGCATGATAAAATGTTTTTAATGACTCATTGTTTAGTTTTATTGTCTTAACATGTTCCTCTGGATTGCTGCCATAGACACCAGACTACAGCTTCTAGAACTACTCTGTCAATCTCTCTCTTTCTACATCTCCCTCTATCTCCCTGAACAAACTGTATAGATTGAAAATGAGACAAAGGATGGCATATTTGTTGAAACATTTGCCTTGTCCCCTGACCAATTAGCACAGCTAATTTTTCAATCTTTATTTCAGCTAATATTTCCATCTGATCATTTTATTTTCAAATAACACTTTTACCAGTTTTTTTTTATGTTTCCCAAGTAGCTAGGTTACAATTGGGGGTTAATATGGTTTGTTTTTTTAATCAATCATGCCTTTTACAATACAGAACTGACTCCCCACTGAGATCAGTCTATTGTTAGTGTTCCAACATCTTCACGTTGCTTATGTTTGTGTCTGCAGGTTTGACCATAACTGAGTTACACATTACACGTCAGCCATAGATTTCTATGGTGGCCCTCAAGGACAAAACAAATTTACAAAAGATGAAACACTTTTACAGTCATGGCCAAAAGTTTTGAGAATGACACAAATATTACATTTTCACAAAGTCTGCCGCTTCAGGGTTTTTAGGTGTTTTTGTCAGATGTTTCTATGGTATAATGAAATACAATTAGAAGCATTTCATAAGTATCAAAAGCTTTTATTGAGAATTACACAGAATTCATGCAATAAGTCAATATTTGCAGTGTTGACCCTTCTTTTTCAAGACCTCTGCAATTCTCCCTGACATGCGGTCAACCAACTTCTGGACCAAATCCTGACTGATGGCAGCCCATTCTTGCATAATCAATGCTTGGAGTTTGTCAGAATTTGTGGGTTTTTGATTGTCCACCCGCCTCTTCAGGATTGACCACAAGTTCTCAATGGGATTAAGATCTGGGGAGTTTCCTGGCCAAGGGCCCAAAATCTTAAGGTTTTGTTCCCCGAGCCATTTTGTTATGACTTTTGCTTTATGGCAAGGTGCTCCATCATGCTGGAAAAGGCATTCTTCATCACCAAACTGCCCTTGGATGGTTGGGAGAAGTTGCTCTTGGAGTACGTTCTGGTACCATTCTTTATTCATGGCTGTGTTTTTAGGCAAGATTGTGAGAGAGCCCACTCCCTTGACCGAAAAGCAACCCCACACATGAATGGTCTCAGGATGCTTCACTGTTGGCAAGAGACAGGACTGATGGTAGCGCTCACCTCGTCTTCTCCGAACAAGCCTTCCTCCAGATGCCCCAAACAATCGGAAAGGGGATTCATCAGAGAAAATGACTTTACCCCAGTCCTCAGCAGTCCAGTCCCTGTACCTTCTGCAGAATATCAGTCTGTCCCTGATGTTTTTACTGGAGAGAAGTGGCTTCTTTGCTGCCCTCCTTGACACCAGGCCTTCCTCCAAAAGTCTTCACCTCACTGTGCGTGCAGATGCACTCACACCTGCCTGCTGCCATTCCTGAGCAAGCTCTGCACTGGTGGTGGCCCGATCCCGCAGCTGTAACACCTTCAGGAGACGGTCCTGGCGCTTGCTGGACTTTCTTGGGCGCCCTGGAGCCTGTTTGGCAACAATTGAACCTCTCTCCTTAAAGTTCTTGATAATTCAATAGACGGTTGACTGAAGTGCAATCTTACTCGCTGCTATAAACTTCTCTGTTAGGCCCTTTTTGTGCAATGCAATGATGGCTGCACGTGTTTCCTTGCAGGTAACCATGGCTAACAGATGAGGAACAATGGTGTCATGCACCATCTTCCTTTCAAAGTGTCCAGTCACTCAATCATGACAGATTGATCGCCAGCCTTGTCCTCATCAACACCCACACCTGTGTTAATGTGTGTGACACCTGTGTGTCATTGAAATTATGTTAGCTGGTCCTTTTGTGGCAGGGCTGAAATGCAGTGGAAATGTGTTTTTGGTGATAAAGTTCATTTTCAAGGCAAAGAGGGACTTTGCAATTAATTGCAGTTGAGCTGATCACTCCTCATAACATTCTGGAGTATATGCAAACTGCCATTATAAAAACTGAAACAGCAGACTTTGTGAAAATTAATAGTTGTGTCACTCTCAAAACTTTTGGCCATGACTGTACAAAGTTGGGAGACAAATTTTACATTTTGGAAAACACTATAAAACAAAATTGCGTTAGCAAAGCACTTTTACCAAGGACAAAACAAATTTACATTTAAGGAAACAAATTTACAAAAGATGAAACACTTTTACAAAGTTGGAGACAATTTTACAAACGACGGAACACTTTTACCATTTCTGAAACAAATTAACATTTCATTTTTACAGAAAGGGAATGTATCAAATACCAGAGGTGATTGAGTGAGGGGTCATTTAGTTTGTTTTGATGGAGAAAAACCAAACAGAGGGACATGGTTTACATATTAGGACATCCTCGGGTCTCAGAAAGGTGTCCGACCTCAGATGAAAAAGCATCATGTCTCCAGAAAAGCTCCGTCATATCTTCGCAAAACCTTCATCATGTGTCAGATTTCAAATGAAACGGCCTCAGACCACATAGCCTCAGGCCAAACAGAATCAGGCTAAAAGGAGTCAGACTTAACGGTCAAAGTGTTCTAAAATTTTGTAAATCTGTTTTCTTAAATCTAAATTTGTTTTGGCCTTGGTAAAAATGTTTTGCTGATGTAATAATGTTTTCCAAAATGTAAATTTGTCTCCAACTTTGTAAAAGTGTTTAATATTTTGTATGTTTGTTTTGTCCTTCAGGGCCACCGTAGATTTCAACACAGGTGTGTTTTGCATTTTCAAATTCATGTCTCTTCCATTCAATATCGTTTAAATAGGTTGGCATTTCTGGCAACTTTATTTACAGACTCCCCTTTTTAGTTGTCACAGTTTGACGAACCAAAATGACAATATGATATCAGCAGATGGCTCAGATATATGCTTACACTGTGATCGCAATTGCACATCACTGAAGCATAAACAAAAGGACGATGTATGCCATCGACTACATTTAAGCAGAAACAAAGCAGACAACCAAGACCGACCAGTAAATTCGTGAAACGTTGTCTTAGATGCAACAACACGTGACAATAGCTAGCAGCCCCGCATGGTTGTTGCAAACATTAGCCCGAGACATACACACCTCAGGAGTAACCAACCTTCAGCACATGATGGTAACTTACAGTTTTAATGCAGCTTGCTCAGGTAGTCCTCCACTTTTTCGGGCCTTATCCTCCATGTTTGGCAGTCTCCACCAGGTAACATCCTCATTACTTGGACTGGGGTTTGTGCAAATGGTTTCTCTGGAACGTCAAACTTTTTAACTACAACGCTTTTGTACGGAAGCCTTATGCGGACATGTATTGTGTCCATATATTTTACTCGTTTTTTTTCCCATGATAATTAATACCTTCTGTTTGTTCCTTGAAATCTCGAGTTATTTATCTTGTTGATTCAAGATAACTGTGCAAATTTCCTGGTAGTAATTGATTTATTTATTTAAAGCTGGGGTTGGTAGTCAGATTTAGATACACCTTTTGTTATACTGGTTAAAATGATCTTTATGTCCCGATAGCAATCAACACATAATGTGTTCTTAAAAAAGAGTGATCTGCTATCTACAGCTGGAGTAAACCTGGGAAAACACCAACCAATCACCGTTTTTGGGTCCCAAAATTTTAAACCAATCAAATCCCGTCCTGCCGTTCTGCCCGCCTCCTGCGCATACATTTCCCCAGCGTGTTCTCCCCATCCCCTGCCTCTGCTTCCCCTGACTCTACTTACTGCCCCTCTCGCTCGACCTCGGGCCTGTCCCCTCTGACCCGATGAGGTGCTTTGCTGAGGACTGTAGTCCGGATCAGAGTCTAAAAAGCTCTCACCACGGGGGCTCTGACAAGCAAAATAATGTATGACATTTAGTAAGTCCTACAGCAAATGTATATGTACTGTAGCGTCCGTCCAGACGCTGTAGGGATGAGGAGCCAATTCGTGAACACGTTGAGCTTTAATAACCGGTCACTGTCAGCCGTGATCACGCCAACCAACAAAACAACAATCAATGTTTGAATGAATGAAAAATGATCACATGTGAGGATATAGGACACAGGTGATGGAGGGGAGGCTGTGTATCGTGGCTACATCTGTTCCTTCAGAGAGGGTCTTCTCAAACAGGGCAAATACTCACTGAGAGGAGAAATCGCATCAGCCCATCCAAGCTGAGGCATCTGATTTTTCTCAATGCCAACCTGCACTGAGGACATTATTAATGTTTACTCCAGTTTGGTTCTGGTTCTGTTTGCTTGAGTTTGGTTCTGGTTCTGTTTGCTTGAGTTTGGTTCTGGTTCTGTTTGCTTGAGTTTGGTTCTGGTTCTGTTTGCCTGAGTTGGTTCTGGTTCTGTTTGCTTGTATTGGTTCTGGTTCTGTTTGCTTGAGTTGGTTCTGGTTCTTTTTGCTTGAGTTTGGTTCTGGTTCTGTTGCCTGAGTTGGTTCTGGTTCTGTTTGCTTGAGTTTGGTTCTGTTTGCTTGAGTTGGTTCTGGTTCTGTTTGCCTGAGTTGGTTCTGGTTCTGTTTGCTTGAATTGGTTCTGGTTCTGTTTGCTTGAGTTTGGTTCTGGTTCTGTTTGCCTGAGTTGGTTATGGTTCTGTTTGCTTGAATTGGTTCTGGTTCTGTTTGCTTGAGTTGGTTCTGGTTCTGTTTGCTTGAATTTGGTTCTGGTTCTGTTTGCCTGAGTTGGTTCTGGTTCTGTTTGCTTGAGTTTGGTTCTGTTTGCTTGAGTTGGTTCTGGTTCTGTGGATATGTTTGCAGTTCTTTTGTTAATTTGTACAATACAAATTTTGATGAAAATACTAAACAAAAGTAAGAATGGTTTTGTAACAGAATAAATTCACAAAATTGAGCAATTATAATGCTTCTCATAAAAACACTAAGTAAAAGGGTTTTCAACACAAAAAAAAATTTTTTTTTTTGCAAAGTTAAGGTAAAATATACGGCTACAAAAGATCCTAAATTAAGAGCTGTTCAGGAGTCGAAAGAGCCGGCTCTTCTTTCGGAGCTGAGTCAAAAGAGCCGGCTCTCTGAAAAGAGCCAAACTTCCCATCACTAGTAAATAAAATATATATGTCTGCTTGAGGTCTGCATCTATTGCTATGTACTGAATTTTGTATGGGACCACATTTCCCATAAGCCCTTGAATTCACTGTCCCTGCTTCCTGTTTGGTTGTGCCCCACAGGTTGTTTGGTGTGTAACAGGAGCTGATAAGTATCCATGCAGCTGTCAGTCAACACAGCACGTTGTTCCGTATGCTAAAAGGGAGGGGTCATAAATATCCGGAGGCAGACTGATTCACCCCCTGTGAGAACTGGACATCCTGGGCATCCGAGGTCATGACCCCTTTGGTCAAAACCAAATGTCTGGACATGTGAGTCCTAATAATACTATGATGGCATGATTACTATGTCAGTATTAAGCAAGTGATGCGTGTTTTGGATAACAGTATGTGTCGACACTGCAGGATTTCAACAACAGCATTTCTAGACACAGCACTGGGTATTTATCTCTGCTTTATTCATGAGTGTAAAAATGGTGCCACCAACCAGCCAGGCCTTCAGGCTGCTTTCCTCTGAGAGTAATTTTAGACTTGACTTATCCCCTATCCCCTTGTTCTTATCATAGCTCTTAAAATGCCTTTGATATCTTCCTCTTGCACAGCATTAATGCCAGCCCTCCTGAGGCATCTGTGGTTGCCCGCTGCAGAGCAACAGCTCCAACTTTTTTCTTTGAGTGCTCCTCTTTTTGTCTAGTCTTTTAAAACATTTTTCATGACCAGACAAGCTTCCACGAGTGTTACCTTAAAGCCCTGTATGCCTAATTTCTTACAGTTTGATTCGTATAGGTGCATCTTTTATGAGCAAGTCCTGTGTACGTATTCAAGTTACTGAAGTTTCTGTCTGAGAAGTATTCTAATAAGAACTTTGGAAGATGCTGACTCAGTGCAGCAGGAAAAAGAACATTGGGCCGATGTTTTTTTTGCATGGTTCTAGAGAAGTTTTAACTGTTGATTTTCTAATTCTGTAATATTTTGATTATGTCTGATAATTAAATGCTACAGATGTATTTATCTGAGCAACAGTATATGTATAGTTCACAATTGAATTGTGGGTTTCTAAAAAAAAAGATGTGTTACGGGCATAATCTCTCAACAGCTTATTCAATTTTTTATGCTCTTCAATTTCAAAGTGCTTGTCACAGGTGCTTACACTTGCTAGGTTACAAAAGTTGTGCCGCAGTGCTTCAACTTCCCTTACTAGTGACCGTTATGTCTGTTTTATAATGCTCTGTATGCTTCATATTTCCTTTTATTCAGTGGAATTTTAGAAAGAAAATGTTAAAATAATTGATGAAAAACCATTTTCAAGGCATTAGCAGCAACTCCAGACCTGGAACTAGTGCTATAGTACTGTAATAGTGGTTAGTCTCTCCTCTTTGTGGACTTCCGCCATTGTTGTTGACAGACTTGATATCACAAGTCCCGCCCCTTTTTGATTTGGATTGGTCCGTGATAGATTAAGTGACATTGACCAGTGCTGCGCTGTCCCAACAGTTTGAATATTTTCAACAGACAGCACTGTGAGCAATGTTACAAAAAACAGATGATGCTAAGGGCATTTTTACATTGTGGATGATGTGCACTGAAAACGCTGAACTGCATGGGTGAAAATAGGCCCTACTTTAGACTTTAACAAACTTTTTTTTTTTAAACACCATTGGGAAGCAGAGACACTAGTACTTTGTGAGAAACCAGCCAGATTGAAGACACAGAACACAGGCCAATCCCCGCTGTAGACAGGGTTACATGTACCTCGTTATCTAGCTAATCTTAAGAAAGTCCAACTCAGATATTAATATCAGTGCAAATGTGTACTATATTCAGAATTTTCTTCCACACATACGTCTATGTATCACATACGTCTTGCTCCCTCTGCAGCTTGTCAGTACTCTGGCTTGTTTTTCAATTAAAGGGCCATGCATCTCTTGAGTCTAATGCACTTATCGTGGACAATTACCTCATACAGCACCAGTTTAAAAAACAAGGGAAAAGAGGAACAAACATACCAACTGAATTTAAATACTGTTATCACTAATACAAAGCATAAAGAGGAGGATTCTCCCTTCCAAAAAAAAACGTGTAGATGTATTTTAAAACATATTCTGCATTTTCTTTTTAAACAAAGCCTTGGTGCTTTTTCATACTTTCATGGCTAAAATAATGTATCAAGTACTGAATCAATTTGACAACATTATTTAAATATTTAATTTATAATTTAAGCACAAAGACTCTTTTTTTCCTGCATTCGGCAAGTTCTACAAAGAAGTGTAAAAGTAAGCTTAACTATTCAGCCTTTGCAACCAGGTGTCACAGGAAACCGTTCCTACGGTCTTTTGCCTGTATCATGTAATATTTCAGAACTGTCTGTTTAAGTTATGAAGCTAGATCTAGAAAGGTTTGATATGCAATTCAAATAATGCAAAGGGCAGAGACAAAGAATGAGAGATCAGCTGGGTTTTTTTCTGTAAATTCCAAAGTCACTAACCCACACTCAGCAAAAGACAGAGAGGCTGTGAAAGGCCGGGTGAGAGGGAGGGACACTGAAGAAGAAGAGGGAGAAGGAGAAAGGGGGGGAGGAAGAAAGAAGGGTCTCACAGAGAGGGCACTGTCAGAGGACAGAGGAGCAGAGTGAGTGTGAACAGCCAGCGTAGGTAGACAGATCACTGGACAGAGACTGCTGCCGCTACCGCTGCTACAAGTCCAGGCCGAGTGAAGAAGTGAGAAACAGAGAGGGAGATTCACACGTACGAGGAGAGAAGAGGAGTATAGCGGGAGTGACTCGTTTGGGAAACAGGAGCTGGTGGCGGTCAGGAAGAGGGCAGTCGAGCGGGAGGAGATGCTGTGAGGAAGAGTGCCAAGTGATGGAGGGTGAAGGAGCCAGCAGGCGGGCACAATTAGTCAGGTACAACAATATGGCACTTATTATTATGTTTGTTTCACTGAAATCCTTCTGTTGGTATTTATGTTTTGCATTTGTTGTTGATTTTCTGTATTTCAAAGGCCCGAATAGGAAAAGGTATGCGTTATCAGCGTAGGCTATAAATGCTGTAGAGTGTTACCCGTTTAAATGCAACACACTGGACCCTGAATGTAATAATATAAATTGAAGAAATTAATTTGAACAACTATTTGAACTGTCATAAAACATTTTTACAGAAATATTTCAAGTTAATTTCAATATAATTTCTTAATCCTGATTTTTCATTACATTTAATACATTTCCAGTTAATTATCATGAGGGAAAAAAGTCATTTTAACCAATGTAAATGTTATTTTAAAGCAGCTTAGTGATGATTCATCGGTGACTGAACAATAACAGGCCCACTAGGTGACTTTTTCTCAGCTTTGCATATGTGTGATATTGAAGCTTTATTTATACAGCCACTATTTTGCCTTATTGTTGCCCCACTTTATGGACTAAACCCACATAAAAATGTACCATGAGATAAGAATAAAGTATCTTCATTAGGGAATCTTCTCAGACAGTTGCGTCAATAGTTGTGTGAGAGCCTTACATCACTCCTCTGCTAATCACGAACAAATGTTCTGTGATGATTAAGTTGACATTCAAACAATTGAGAATGCAGGAGACATGCAAATGTTTTGGTTGATGGCGAGGGAGGATAGTTTACGTGCCGATGTATTAAACATGCTCAATGTCCAACTTCACATGATGCCCTAGAGTCCCCTGGGTGCCACAAAGCGCACTCTGTGTGGTACACAAACCCACCGTTTGTCCTCCACTCCATCCCCTCTTTAGCATTTTAAGTCTTCTCCTCCCCGAGCAAGTGACCCCAGCTGATAAAGGAGGAGATTTTCCAAATATTTCACAACACCCACAGAACCCCCAGTGGCTGTAAAGTTGTTAGTCTCTGCTTTCATTGCTCACAAAGACATGATTGTGTTTCCTGGTTTACTCCGCGTCTCACTTGTGGAGCTTTGTGGTTGATTCTGACAGAGATTGTGGCAGCTACACCGAGTCCAACCTCTTGGTCACCCACGAGTGCTTGAGGAGGCTCAGAGTGAGATGTTTCTCATGAGCTTTTATCTTTAAGTATATATCTGTACTACTGATTTATGAGGTCAACAATGAGTGTGCAGTTTAGATAAGCTGTAAAATTATGTTTTACTTGGACAGCTCTACCAGATTACACTCATAGAGGAAGATCAGTTTTAAAATCTAAAGAAAAGTTGTTTTCAGAGTTTGGTTCAGAAGTAGAGTGAGTTATTCAATGAAGTGATGACATTATTTATAAGACACACCGCTCACAGTTAAATATGTACATAAATACATACATATATGAATTCAAGAGCTGTCAATGACATCCAATGATCCCAAGTTAATGCATTAGCATTTGCTCTTTTCAGGAGTTCCAGTTTGGTTGCTTAAAAGGCATATGACTGGTTATAACATGTCAACCTGAAGACGTCTCTTATACCTGATTCTTTCACAGTGTTGACTAGCCAGCAGTCAGTTGTCACCCATTTAGCAAGGGCTGAATTTAACTTCATCCACACGTCTGTGGTGCTTCGCACACCTCAAAATTGTGCTATGTCAGCTTTTATTATGAGGTTGCCTGCTGTCATCAGTCTGATTAGCTTATAGGTGGTAGCTCAGACTCTTAAGTGCTACCAGGTATTTTCATTCTGGTAAACATAAAGTGCTTATTACTCTTGACTTGTCTGTTGGTCTTTTGGAGTGAAACGAGCTGTGAAAAAACAGTGGTGTCGTTTTTCATCACAATGGGAAGCAGGAAGACACTGCAGCAGCTTAACTATGGACAACGGAAAAGGACAAAATAGATTGGGTTTTTTTTTTAATGGCACCTCAATTGGCATCACATGTTTATACTGACTGCCCTAATTATAAGTAATAGATGTTTTCTCTTACAAGTTAAGAGAATGATCAATCACATAGATTAGATTTGCGATTAGATTAGATTAGAGAACTTTAATGATCCCCTGTGGGGGAAATTCATATTCCACAAGGTTTCTGTTCACAGAATCAACAAACAATAAGACAGTACAGTCACAAAAAACACCACAAACAAACAAATAACACAGTAACACAATTTGAGGCCAAATTAACAGCTATGGGTCAGATTTATGGCTACAAGTGTTCATTAAAAAATCTGACTGCTGCAGGAACAAAGGACCTTCCAAGACGTTCTGTGGAGCATTGCGGCATCACCAGTCGCTCACTGAAGGAGCTTCTCAGTCCATTAAAAACACTGCAGGGGATTGCCTTCAAAGATCAGGACAGTTTTCAATTTAGTCCTAGTTCTCTTCTCCAAGGTAACCTCAAGAGAGTCAGGGGTAATCCCAATTACAGAACCAGTATAATAAGATACTGGAGTGATGATTTTCAGACATAAGTTGGCATGTGATGAGTTAATTACATACTTCATCACAAAAAACTTGGCCAAATGATAGAGAAGAACACACAAAAAGAATATCACTGCTTGTCTGGAAAATATTTTAAAAGCATTGGAATCAAACAAAATGTTAGTTAAAGTTTAATAAAAGCAAAATCTCTTGAAGTATATTATTATTCAGCATTCTGAATGTTTATATATAGATACTTGGTTGTACAGTAGGTGCAGGTGCTGTTGACATGCTTCCATGTGACCTCAAGCTGCTAAAACTGGTGGTCACATGTCTCAAGAGACGACATGACTCTACAGAAAAAAACACAAACCTGTGACACTACCCCGCCCTACACATTTGTCGTCAATGTGCCTCTTAACTTCCTCTCCTCGACCCTGCTCTTTCATTTTGGCGTTCATGCTGCAGTTCTGCACTCCTTTGGGACA